>NC_080190.1:92805204-92918990 GCF_030028045.1 Hippopotamus amphibius kiboko | reverse complement strand
CAGCTTGGAGGCCCCAGATCGCCTGCTGCACAACCAGGGAATGCCGGCTATGCCCATCAGATCCCATTCACAAGTGGGCACTAAGCTTCAGGACCTGCCCATCTCCAGCCAAGAAACCACACACAGGCCACACCCTGAGTCCTGCCAAGGGTGATCTTTGCTCCCTGGGTTGGCTGAATGGCACGACTGTGTTAGGGCAGAGAAGGCCCTAGGAGGTCTTCAGGGAGTGGCCTCAGCATAGCAGTGCTCAGGAAAAGGCACTCTCCTTTCTGTAGGCTGCATGCACACTGCAGTTTCTCCTGGAGGCAGAGAGAGTTCAGCTAGGCGATCCATGGCTGAAGGCAAAGCAGAGAGTTTTCCAGCGGAACGATGGCATCATCTGCTGGCTGACAAGCATGGGAGGAGAAGCCTCGCTCAAATGAGTTCCTGAGGAACGTTCCAAGCAGGGGGCACTCTGGCTCCAGAAGTGAGAGAGTCCTGCTTAGGACCTCCTTCTGGCAACAGAGTGGATGCCAAGGGCATGTGGGTGGGACGGTGCTCGGAAGCCACAGGGGAGGTTTGAGGCACCCAATGCTCTGTGGTGACAAACGCTGCTTGTCCGAGCATGCATGAACTCCTCCAAGGCTTTGGATTGGGAAAGCTTTCCTTAGCAGAAGGCTTCCTGCCAAGTGCTGCAGGCCTTTCTGGATGGCTAAGCTGCAGCTTCCTTGCAGGCTGCTGGTCCAGGGGCACGTGTCCCCTGGTCCAGAGTGCTGTAGGAGGAATTCCTAGCTAGGGGAGAGCAAGCACCCGGTTTCCTTGGCTTCGACTGGCCTGTGCACACAGAGGCCTGCCAGCAGTGAAGACAGCGCAGGCAGCAAGGGGGTGTGGCAGGCAGCTACATGGTGGCAGGGGTCCTGCTTGAAAGTGGGGTTCTGAGTGTTTTGTCCTCAGGCCCCAATGGCCAGGTGCACACACAGCCTCTGGACCTGCAGCTTCCGAGCAGTGCAAGTGACACACAGCCACACGCTGGTGTCTTCTCGAAGAAACTGTGCTCCATCGAGGTGCTGCTGGCTGGCAGAGGCCTAGGCCAGCACAGGCCCTAGGGAGGCCTGGCTGAGCCTGGGATGGGTCCCGACCTAGCAGTGCCCAGGGCAAGCCTGGGACTGCAGGCCAGGCTGCAGGCTCATTCCAGGTTGGGCCTGCTGCAGAGAGCCTTCAGCTAGGACTTCCAGGTGCCATGCTCAGTGCAGTGGCTTTGGCCTGCAATCCACATGCCTCACTCGGGCCACCCTGCCTGTCAGAGCCACACTCCCTAAAAGTGTGTTCCTGAGGCAGTAGGACCATTGGGGAAGTGGGGATCTCCCAGCATGAGAGGTGTGCCTAGAACATTGCTATGTGTACAAAGAGGATTCCCTGCTCCTCTGGCACTGGGGAGACATTTTCTGCCCCCAGGAGACACTTGGCACACACAGTGTTTCCCCACGGAAAGCAGTGTGAGAAAGAGCCCCCACCAGGGAAGAATGGCACTCTCCCATAGAAGCCCTCCATGCAGCAGGCTGTCATGGACTCGCCTGCAGGCCTTTGTGGCTGGAGAGAGTGCAGCTCCTCTGGAGGCTCTGGGTCAATTTGCATGCCCCTTTGAGCAAACGAGGCTTGTGGGATGAGGTCCTTGCCAAGAATGGCAAGCAGCCTGCTCCTTTCGATGAGACGCATGTGTGGTGAGAGAGGCTTGGCAGCAGAGAAGAAGCAAGAGGGGCAGCCAGGGAGGGGATTTGCATGCAGCTTGGAGGCCCCAGATCGCCTGCTGCACAACCAGGGAATGCCGGCTATGCCCATCAGATCCCATTCACAAGTGGGCACTAAGCTTCAGGACCTGCCCATCTCCAGCCAAGAAACCACACACAGGCCACACCCTGAGTCCTGCCAAGGGTGATCTTTGCTCCCTGGGTTGGCTGAATGGCACGACTGTGTTAGGGCAGAGAAGGCCCTAGGAGGTCTTCAGGGAGTGGCCTCAGCATAGCAGTGCTCAGGAAAAGGCACTCTCCTTTCTGTAGGCTGCATGCACACTGCAGTTTCTCCTGGAGGCAGAGAGAGTTCAGCTAGGCGATCCATGGCTGAAGGCAAAGCAGAGAGTTTTCCAGCGGAACGATGGCATCATCTGCTGGCTGACAAGCATGGGAGGAGAAGCCTCGCTCAAATGAGTTCCTGAGGAACGTTCCAAGCAGGGGGCACTCTGGCTCCAGAAGTGAGAGAGTCCTGCTTAGGACCTCCTTCTGGCAACAGAGTGGATGCCAAGGGCATGTGGGTGGGACGGTGCTCGGAAGCCACAGGGGAGGTTTGAGGCACCCAATGCTCTGTGGTGACAAACGCTGCTTGTCCGAGCATGCATGAACTCCTCCAAGGCTTTGGAGTGGGAAAGCTTTCCTTAGCAGAAGGCTTCCTGCCAAGTGCTGCAGGCCTTTCTGGATGGCTAAGCTGCAGCTTCCTTGCAGGCTGCTGGTCCAGGGGCACGTGTCCCCTGGTCCAGAGTGCTGTAGGAGGAATTCCTAGCTAGGGGAGAGCAAGCACCCGGTTTCCTTGGCTTCGACTGGCCTGTGCACACAGAGGCGTGCCAGCAGTGAAGACAGCGCAGGCAGCAAGGGGGTGTGGCAGGCAGCTACATGGTGGCAGGGGTCCTGCTTGAAAGTGGGGTTCTGAGTGTTTTGTCCTCAGGCCCCAATGGCCAGGTGCACACACAGCCTCTGGACCTGCAGCTTCCGAGCAGTGCAAGTGACACACAGCCACACGCTGGTGTCTTCTCGAAAAAACTGTGCTCCATCGATGTGCTGCTGGCTGGCAGAGGCCTAGGCCAGCACAGGCCCTAGGGAGGCCTGGCTGAGCCTGGGATGGGTCCCGACCTAGCAGTGCCCAGGGCAAGCCTGGGACTGCAGGCCAGGCTGCAGGCTCATTCCAGGTTGGGCCTGCTGCAGAGAGCCTTCAGCTAGGACTTCCAGGTGCCATGCTCAGTGCAGTGGCTTTGGCCTGCAATCCACATGCCTCACTCGGGCCACCCTGCCTGTCAGAGCCACACTCCCTAAAAGTGTGTTCCTGAGGCAGTAGGACCATTGGGGAAGTGGGGATCTCCCAGCATGAGAGGTGTGCCTAGAACATTGCTATGTGTACAAAGAGGATTCCCTGCTCCTCTGGCACTGGGGAGACATTTTCTGCCCCCAGGAGACACTTGGCACACACAGTGTTTCCCCACGGAAAGCAGTGTGAGAAAGAGCCCCCACCAGGGAAGAATGGCACTCTCCCATAGAAGCCCTCCATGCAGCAGGCTGTCATGGACTCGCCTGCAGGCCTTTGTGGCTGGAGAGAGTGCAGCTCCTCTGGAGGCTCTGGGTCAATTTGCACGCCCCTTTGAGCAAACGAGGCTTGTGGGATGAGGTCCTTGCCAAGAATGGCAAGCAGCCTGCTCCTTTCGATGAGACGCATGTGTGGTGAGAGAGGCTTGGCAGCAGAGAAGAAGCAAGAGGGGCAGCCAGGGAGGGGATTTGCATGCAGCTTGGAGGCCCCAGATCGCCTGCTGCACAACCAGGGAATGCCGGCTATGCCCATCAGATCCCATTCACAAGTGGGCACTAAGCTTCAGGACCTGCCCATCTCCAGCCAAGAAACCACACACAGGCCACACCCTGAGTCCTGCCAAGGGTGATCTTTGCTCCCTGGGTTGGCTGAATGGCACGACTGTGTTAGGGCAGAGAAGGCCCTAGGAGGTCTTCAGGGAGTGGCCTCAGCATAGCAGTGCTCAGGAAAAGGCACTCTCCTTTCTGTAGGCTGCATGCACACTGCAGTTTCTCCTGGAGGCAGAGAGAGTTCAGCTAGGCGATCCATGGCTGAAGGCAAAGCAGAGAGTTTTCCAGCGGAACGATGGCATCATCTGCTGGCTGACAAGCATGGGAGGAGAAGCCTCGCTCAAATGAGTTCCTGAGGAACGTTCCAAGCAGGGGGCACTCTGGCTCCAGAAGTGAGAGAGTCCTGCTTAGGACCTCCTTCTGGCAACAGAGTGGATGCCAAGGGCATGTGGGTGGGACGGTGCTCGGAAGCCACAGGGGAGGTTTGAGGCACCCAATGCTCTGTGGTGACAAACGCTGCTTGTCCGAGCATGCATGAACTCCTCCAAGGCTTTGGAGTGGGAAAGCTTTCCTTAGCAGAAGGCTTCCTGCCAAGTGCTGCAGGCCTTTCTGGATGGCTAAGCTGCAGCTTCCTTGCAGGCTGCTGGTCCAGGGGCACGTGTCCCCTGGTCCAGAGTGCTGTAGGAGGAATTCCTAGCTAGGGGAGAGCAAGCACCCGGTTTCCTAAGCTTCGACTGGCCTGTGCACACAGAGGCGTGCCAGCAGTGAAGACAGCGCAGGCAGCAAGGAGGTGTGGCAGGCAGCTACATGGTGGCAGGGGTCCTGCTTGAAAGTGGGGTTCTGAGTGTTTTGTCCTCAGGCCCCAATGGCCAGGTGCACACACAGCCTCTGGACCTGCAGCTTCCGAGCAGTGCAAGTGACACACAGCCACACGCTGGTGTCTTCTCGAAGAAACTGTGCTCCATCGAGGTGCTGCTGGCTGGCAGAGGCCTAGGCCAGCACAGGCCCTAGGGAGGCCTGGCTGAGCCTGGGATGGGTCCCGACCTAGCAGTGCCCAGGGCAAGCCTGGGACTGCAGGCCAGGCTGCAGGCTCATTCCAGGTTGGGCCTGCTGCAGAGAGCCTTCAGCTAGGACTTACAGGTGCCATGCTCAGTGCAGTGGCTTTGGCCTGCAATCCACATGCCTCACTCGGGCCACCCTGCCTGTCAGAGCCACACTCCCTAAAAGTGTGTTCCTGAGGCAGTAGGACCATTGGGGAAGTGGGGATCTCCCAGCATGAGAGGTGTGCCTAGAACATTGCTCTGTGTACAAAGAGGATTCCCTGCTCCTCTGGCACTGGGGAGACATTTTCTGCCCCCAGGAGACACTTGGCACACACAGTGTTTCCCCACGGAAAGCAGTGTGAGAAAGAGCCCCCACCAGGGAAGAATGGCACTCTCCCATAGAAGCCCTCCATGCAGCAGGCTGTCATGGACTCGCCTGCAGGCCTTTGTGGCTGGAGAGAGTGCAGCTCCTCTGGAGGCTCTGGGTCAATTTGCACGCCCCTTTGAGCAAACGAGGCTTGTGGGATGAGGTCCTTGCCAAGAATGGCAAGCAGCCTGCTCCTTTCGATGAGACGCATGTGTGGTGAGAGAGGCTTGGCAGCAGAGAAGAAGCAAGAGGGGCAGCCAGGGAGGGGATTTGCATGCAGCTTGGAGGCCCCAGATCGCCTGCTGCACAACCAGGGAATGCCGGCTATGCCCATCAGATCCCATTCACAAGTGGGCACTAAGCTTCAGGACCTGCCCATCTCCAGCCAAGAAACCACACACAGGCCACACCCTGAGTCCTGCCAAGGGTGATCTTTGCTCCCTGGGTTGGCTGAATGGCACGAGTGTGTTAGAGGAGAGAAGGCCCTAGGAGGTCTTCAGGGAGTGGCCTCAGCATAGCAGTGCTCAGGAAAAGGCACTCTCCTTTCTGTAGGCTGCATGCACACTGCAGTTTCTCCTGGAGGCAGAGAGAGTTCAGCTAGGCGATCCATGGCTGAAGGCAAAGCAGAGAGTTTTCCAGCGGAACGATGGCATCATCTGCTGGCTGACAAGCATGGGAGGAGAAGCCTCGCTCAAATGAGTTCCTGAGGAACGTTCCAAGCAGGGGGCACTCTGGCTCCAGAAGTGAGAGAGTCCTGCTTAGGACCTCCTTCTGGCAACAGAGTGGATGCCAAGGGCATGTGGGTGGGACGGTGCTCGGAAGCCACAGGGGAGGTTTGAGGCACCCAATGCTCTGTGGTGACAAACGCTGCTTGTCCGAGCATGCATGAACTCCTCCAAGGCTTTGGATTGGGAAAGCTTTCCTTAGCAGAAGGCTTCCTGCCAAGTGCTGCAGGCCTTTCTGCATGGCTAAGCTGCAGCTTCCTTGCAGGCTGCTGGTCCAGGGGCACGTGTCCCCTGGTCCAGAGTGCTGTAGGAGGAATTCCTAGCTAGGGGAGAGCAAGCACCCGGTTTCCTTGGCTTCGAATGGCCTGTGCACACAGAGGCGTGCCAGCAGTGAAGACAGCACAGGCAGCAAGGGGGTGTGGCAGGCAGCTACATGGTGGCAGGGTTCCTGCTTGAAAGTGGGGTTCTGAGTGTTTGGTCCTCAGGCCCCAATGGCCACGTGCACACACAGCCTCTGGACCTGCAGCTTCCGAGCAGTGCAAGTGACACACAGCCACACGCTGGTGTCTTCTCGAAAAAACTGTGCTCCATCGAGGTGCTGCTGGCTGGCAGAGGCCTAGGCCAGCAGAGGCCCTAGGGAGGCCTGGCTGAGCCTGGGATGGGTCCTGACCTAGCAGTGCCCAGGGCAAGCCTGGGACTGCAGGCCAGGCTGCAGTCTCATTCCAGGTTGGGCCTGCTGCAGAGAGCCTTCAGCTAGGACTTCCAGGTGCCATGCTCAGTGCAGTGGCTTTGGCCTGCAATCCACATGCCTCACTCGGGCCACCCTGCCTGTCAGAGCCACACTCCCTAAAAGTGTGTTCCTGAGGCAGTAGGACCATTGGGGAAGTGGGGATCTCCCAGCATGAGAGGTGTGCCTAGAACATTGCTATGTGTACAAAGAGGATTCCCTGCTCCTCTGGCACTGGGGAGACATTTTCTGCCCCCAGGAGACACTTGGCACACACAGTGTTTCCCCACGGAAAGCAGTGTGAGAAAGAGCCCCCACCAGGGAAGAATGGCACTCTCCCATAGAAGCCCTCCATGCAGCAGGCTGTCATGGACTCGCCTGCAGGCCTTTGTGGCTGGAGAGAGTGCAGCTCCTCTGGAGGCTCTGGGTCAATTTGCACGCCCCTTTGAGCAAACGAGGCTTGTGGGATGAGGTCCTTGCCAAGAATGGCAAGCAGCCTGCTCCTTTCGATGAGACGCATGTGTGGTGAGAGAGGCTTGGCAGCAGAGAAGAAGCAAGAGGGGCAGCCAGGGAGGGGATTTGCATGCAGCTTGGAGGCCCCAGATCGCCTGCTGCACAACCAGGGAATGCCGGCTATGCCCATCAGATCCCATTCACAAGTGGGCACTAAGCTTCAGGACCTGCCCATCTCCAGCCAAGAAACCACACACAGGCCACACCCTGAGTCCTGCCAAGGGTGATCTTTGCTCCCTGGGTTGGCTGAATGGCACGACTGTGTTAGGGCAGAGAAGGCCCTAGGAGGTCTTCAGGGAGTGGCCTCAGCATAGCAGTGCTCAGGAAAAGGCACTCTCCTTTCTGTAGGCTGCATGCACACTGCAGTTTCTCCTGGAGGCAGAGAGAGTTCAGCTAGGCGATCCATGGCTGAAGGCAAAGCAGAGAGTTTTCCAGCGGAACGATGGCATCATCTGCTGGCTGACAAGCATGGGAGGAGAAGCCTCGCTCAAATGAGTTCCTGAGGAACGTTCCAAGCAGGGGGCACTCTGGCTCCAGAAGTGAGAGAGTCCTGCTTAGGACCTCCTTCTGGCAACAGAGTGGATGCCAAGGGCATGTGGGTGGGACGGTGCTCGGAAGCCACAGGGGAGGTTTGAGGCACCCAATGCTCTGTGGTGACAAACGCTGCTTGTCCGAGCATGCATGAACTCCTCCAAGGCTTTGGATTGGGAAAGCTTTCCTTAGCAGAAGGCTTCCTGCCAAGTGCTGCAGGCCTTTCTGGATGGCTAAGCTGCAGCTTCCTTGCAGGCTGCTGGTCCAGGGGCACGTGTCCCCTGGTCCAGAGTGCTGTAGGAGGAATTCCTAGCTAGGGGAGAGCAAGCACCCGGTTTCCTTGGCTTCGACTGGCCTGTGCACACAGAGGCCTGCCAGCAGTGAAGACAGCGCAGGCAGCAAGGGGGTGTGGCAGGCAGCTACATGGTGGCAGGGGTCCTGCTTGAAAGTGGGGTTCTGAGTGTTTTGTCCTCAGGCCCCAATGGCCAGGTGCACACACAGCCTCTGGACCTGCAGCTTCCGAGCAGTGCAAGTGACACACAGCCACACGCTGGTGTCTTCTCGAAGAAACTGTGCTCCATCGAGGTGCTGCTGGCTGGCAGAGGCCTAGGCCAGCACAGGCCCTAGGGAGGCCTGGCTGAGCCTGGGATGGGTCCCGACCTAGCAGTGCCCAGGGCAAGCCTGGGACTGCAGGCCAGGCTGCAGGCTCATTCCAGGTTGGGCCTGCTGCAGAGAGCCTTCAGCTAGGACTTCCAGGTGCCATGCTCAGTGCAGTGGCTTTGGCCTGCAATCCACATGCCTCACTCGGGCCACCCTGCCTGTCAGAGCCACACTCCCTAAAAGTGTGTTCCTGAGGCAGTAGGACCATTGGGGAAGTGGGGATCTCCCAGCATGAGAGGTGTGCCTAGAACATTGCTCTGTGTACAAAGAGGATTCCCTGCTCCTCTGGCACTGGGGAGACATTTTCTGCCCCCAGGAGACACTTGGCACACACAGTGTTTCCCCACGGAAAGCAGTGTGAGAAAGAGCCCCCACCAGGGAAGAATGGCACTCTCCCATAGAAGCCCTCCATGCAGCAGGCTGTCATGGACTCGCCTGCAGGCCTTTGTGGCTGGAGAGAGTGCAGCTCCTCTGGAGGCTCTGGGTCAATTTGCACGCCCCTTTGAGCAAACGAGGCTTGTGGGATGAGGTCCTTGCCAAGAATGGCAAGCAGCCTGCTCCTTTCGATGAGACGCATGTGTGGTGAGAGAGGCTTGGCAGCAGAGAAGAAGCAAGAGGGGCAGCCAGGGAGGGGATTTGCATGCAGCTTGGAGGCCCCAGATCGCCTGCTGCACAACCAGGGAATGCCGGCTATGCCCATCAGATCCCATTCACAAGTGGGCACTAAGCTTCAGGACCTGCCCATCTCCAGCCAAGAAACCACACACAGGCCACACCCTGAGTCCTGCCAAGGGTGATCTTTGCTCCCTGGGTTGGCTGAATGGCACGAGTGTGTTAGAGGAGAGAAGGCCCTAGGAGGTCTTCAGGGAGTGGCCTCAGCATAGCAGTGCTCAGGAAAAGGCACTCTCCTTTCTGTAGGCTGCATGCACACTGCAGTTTCTCCTGGAGGCAGAGAGAGTTCAGCTAGGCGATCCATGGCTGAAGGCAAAGCAGAGAGTTTTCCAGCGGAACGATGGCATCATCTGCTGGCTGACAAGCATGGGAGGAGAAGCCTCGCTCAAATGAGTTCCTGAGGAACGTTCCAAGCAGGGGGCACTCTGGCTCCAGAAGTGAGAGAGTCCTGCTTAGGACCTCCTTCTGGCAACAGAGTGGATGCCAAGGGCATGTGGGTGGGACGGTGCTCGGAAGCCACAGGGGAGGTTTGAGGCACCCAATGCTCTGTGGTGACAAACGCTGCTTGTCCGAGCATGCATGAACTCCTCCAAGGCTTTGGATTGGGAAAGCTTTCCTTAGCAGAAGGCTTCCTGCCAAGTGCTGCAGGCCTTTCTGCATGGCTAAGCTGCAGCTTCCTTGCAGGCTGCTGGTCCAGGGGCACGTGTCCCCTGGTCCAGAGTGCTGTAGGAGGAATTCCTAGCTAGGGGAGAGCAAGCACCCGGTTTCCTTGGCTTCGACTGGCCTGTGCACACAGAGGCCTGCCAGCAGTGAAGACAGCGCAGGCAGCAAGGGGGTGTGGCAGGCAGCTACATGGTGGCAGGGGTCCTGCTTGAAAGTGGGGTTCTGAGTGTTTTGTCCTCAGGCCCCAATGGCCAGGTGCACACACAGCCTCTGGACCTGCAGCTTCCGAGCAGTGCAAGTGACACACAGCCACACGCTGGTGTCTTCTCGAAGAAACTGTGCTCCATCGAGGTGCTGCTGGCTGGCAGAGGCCTAGGCCAGCACAGGCCCTAGGGAGGCCTGGCTGAGCCTGGGATGGGTCCCGACCTAGCAGTGCCCAGGGCAAGCCTGGGACTGCAGGCCAGGCTGCAGGCTCATTCCAGGTTGGGCCTGCTGCAGAGAGCCTTCAGCTAGGACTTCCAGGTGCCATGCTCAGTGCAGTGGCTTTGGCCTGCAATCCACATGCCTCACTCGGGCCACCCTGCCTGTCAGAGCCACACTCCCTAAAAGTGTGTTCCTGAGGCAGTAGGACCATTGGGGAAGTGGGGATCTCCCAGCATGAGAGGTGTGCCTAGAACATTGCTATGTGTACAAAGAGGATTCCCTGCTCCTCTGGCACTGGGGAGACATTTTCTGCCCCCAGGAGACACTTGGCACACACAGTGTTTCCCCACGGAAAGCAGTGTGAGAAAGAGCCCCCACCAGGGAAGAATGGCACTCTCCCATAGAAGCCCTCCATGCAGCAGGCTGTCATGGACTCGCCTGCAGGCCTTTGTGGCTGGAGAGAGTGCAGCTCCTCTGGAGGCTCTGGGTCAATTTGCACGCCCCTTTGAGCAAACGAGGCTTGTGGGATGAGGTCCTTGCCAAGAATGGCAAGCAGCCTGCTCCTTTCGATGAGACGCATGTGTGGTGAGAGAGGCTTGGCAGCAGAGAAGAAGCAAGAGGGGCAGCCAGGGAGGGGATTTGCATGCAGCTTGGAGGCCCCAGATCGCCTGCTGCACAACCAGGGAATGCCGGCTATGCCCATCAGATCCCATTCACAAGTGGGCACTAAGCATCAGGACCTGCACATCTCCAGCCAAGAAACCACACACAGGCCACACCCTGAGTCCTGCCAAGGGTGATCTTTGCTCCGTGGGTTGGCTGAATGGCACGAGTGTGTTAGGGGAGAGAAGGCGCTAGGAGGTCTTCAGGGAGTGGCCTCAGCATAGCAGTGCTCAGGAAAAGGCACTCTCCTTTCTGTAGGCTGCATGCACACTGCAGTTTCTCCTGGAGGCAGAGAGAGTTCAGCTAGGCGATCCATGGCTGAAGGCAAAGCAGAGAGTTTTCCAGCGGAACGATGGCATCATCTGCTGGCTGACAAGCATGGGAGGAGAAGCCTCGCTCAAATGAGTTCCTGAGGAACGTTCCAAGCAGGGGGCACTCTGGCTCCAGAAGTGAGAGAGTCCTGCTTAGGACCTCCTTCTGGCAACAGAGTGGATGCCAAGGGCATGTGGGTGGGACGGTGCTCGGAAGCCACAGGGGAGGTTTGAGGCACCCAATGCTCTGTGGTGACAAACGCTGCTTGTCCGAGCATGCATGAACTCCTCCAAGGCTTTGGATTGGGAAAGCTTTCCTTAGCAGAAGGCTTCCTGCCAAGTGCTGCAGGCCTTTCTGGATGGCTAAGCTGCAGCTTCCTTGCAGTCTGCTGGTCCAGGGGCACGTGTCCCCTGGTCCAGAGTGCTGTAGGAGGAATTCCTAGCTAGGGGAGAGCAAGCACCCGGTTTCCTTGGCTTCGAATGGCCTGTGCACACAGAGGCGTGCCAGCAGTGAAGACAGCACAGGCAGCAAGGGGGTGTGGCAGGCAGCTACATGGTGGCAGGGTTCCTGCTTGAAAGTGGGGTTCTGAGTGTTTGGTCCTCAGGCCCCAATGGCCACGTGCACACACAGCCTCTGGACCTGCAGCTTCCGAGCAGTGCAAGTGACACACAGCCACACGCTGGTGTCTTCTCGAAAAAACTGTGCTCCATCGAGGTGCTGCTGGCTGGCAGAGGCCTAGGCCAGCAGAGGCCCTAGGGAGGCCTGGCTGAGCCTGGGATGGGTCCTGACCTAGCAGTGCCCAGGGCAAGCCTGGGACTGCAGGCCAGGCTGCAGTCTCATTCCAGGTTGGGCCTGCTGCAGAGAGCCTTCAGCTAGGACTTCCAGGTGCCATGCTCAGTGCAGTGGCTTTGGCCTGCAATCCACATGCCTCACTCGGGCCACCCTGCCTGTCAGAGCCACACTCCCTAAAAGTGTGTTCCTGAGGCAGTAGGACCATTGGGGAAGTGGGGATCTCCCAGCATGAGAGGTGTGCCTAGAACATTGCTATGTGTACAAAGAGGATTCCCTGCTCCTCTGGCACTGGGGAGACATTTTCTGCCCCCAGGAGACACTTGGCACACACAGTGTTTCCCCACGGAAAGCAGTGTGAGAAAGAGCCCCCACCAGGGAAGAATGGCACTCTCCCATAGAAGCCCTCCATGCAGCAGGCTGTCATGGACTCGCCTGCAGGCCTTTGTGGCTGGAGAGAGTGCAGCTCCTCTGGAGGCTCTGGGTCAATTTGCACGCCCCTTTGAGCAAACGAGGCTTGTGGGATGAGGTCCTTGCCAAGAATGGCAAGCAGCCTGCTCCTTTCGATGAGACGCATGTGTGGTGAGAGAGGCTTGGCAGCAGAGAAGAAGCAAGAGGGGCAGCCAGGGAGGGGATTTGCATGCAGCTTGGAGGCCCCAGATCGCCTGCTGCACAACCAGGGAATGCCGGCTATGCCCATCAGATCCCATTCACAAGTGGGCACTAAGCTTCAGGACCTGCCCATCTCCAGCCAAGAAACCACACACAGGCCACACCCTGAGTCCTGCCAAGGGTGATCTTTGCTCCCTGGGTTGGCTGAATGGCACGACTGTGTTAGGGCAGAGAAGGCCCTAGGAGGTCTTCAGGGAGTGGCCTCAGCATAGCAGTGCTCAGGAAAAGGCACTCTCCTTTCTGTAGGCTGCATGCACACTGCAGTTTCTCCTGGAGGCAGAGAGAGTTCAGCTAGGCGATCCATGGCTGAAGGCAAAGCAGAGAGTTTTCCAGCGGAACGATGGCATCATCTGCTGGCTGACAAGCATGGGAGGAGAAGCCTCGCTCAAATGAGTTCCTGAGGAACGTTCCAAGCAGGGGGCACTCTGGCTCCAGAAGTGAGAGAGTCCTGCTTAGGACCTCCTTCTGGCAACAGAGTGGATGCCAAGGGCATGTGGGTGGGACGGTGCTCGGAAGCCACAGGGGAGGTTTGAGGCACCCAATGCTCTGTGGTGACAAACGCTGCTTGTCCGAGCATGCATGAACTCCTCCAAGGCTTTGGATTGGGAAAGCTTTCCTTAGCAGAAGGCTTCCTGCCAAGTGCTGCAGGCCTTTCTGGATGGCTAAGCTGCAGCTTCCTTGCAGGCTGCTGGTCCAGGGGCACGTGTCCCCTGGTCCAGAGTGCTGTAGGAGGAATTCCTAGCTAGGGGAGAGCAAGCACCCGGTTTCCTTGGCTTCGACTGGCCTGTGCACACAGAGGCCTGCCAGCAGTGAAGACAGCGCAGGCAGCAAGGGGGTGTGGCAGGCAGCTACATGGTGGCAGGGGTCCTGCTTGAAAGTGGGGTTCTGAGTGTTTTGTCCTCAGGCCTCAATGGCCACGTGCACACACAGCCTCTGGACCTGCAGCTTCCGAGCAGTGCAAGTGACACACAGCCACACGCTGGTGTCTTCTCGAAGAAACTGTGCTCCATCGAGGTGCTGCTGGCTGGCAGAGGCCTAGGCCAGCACAGGCCCTAGGGAGGCCTGGCTGAGCCTGGGATGGGTCCCGACCTAGCAGTGCCCAGGGCAAGCCTGGGACTGCAGGCCAGGCTGCAGGCTCATTCCAGGTTGGGCCTGCTGCAGAGAGCCTTCAGCTAGGACTTCCAGGTGCCATGCTCAGTGCAGTGGCTTTGGCCTGCAATCCACATGCCTCACTCGGGCCACCCTGCCTGTCAGAGCCACACTCCCTAAAAGTGTGTTCCTGAGGCAGTAGGACCATTGGGGAAGTGGGGATCTCCCAGCATGAGAGGTGTGCCTAGAACATTGCTATGTGTACAAAGAGGATTCCCTGCTCCTCTGGCACTGGGGAGACATTTTCTGCCCCCAGGAGACACTTGGCACACACAGTGTTTCCCCACGGAAAGCAGTGTGAGAAAGAGCCCCCACCAGGGAAGAATGGCACTCTCCCATAGAAGCCCTCCATGCAGCAGGCTGTCATGGACTCGCCTGCAGGCCTTTGTGGCTGGAGAGAGTGCAGCTCCTCTGGAGGCTCTGGGTCAATTTGCACGCCCCTTTGAGCAAACGAGGCTTGTGGGATGAGGTCCTTGCCAAGAATGGCAAGCAGCCTGCTCCTTTCGATGAGACGCATGTGTGGTGAGAGAGGCTTGGCAGCAGAGAAGAAGCAAGAGGGGCAGCCAGGGAGGGGATTTGCATGCAGCTTGGAGGCCCCAGATCGCCTGCTGCACAACCAGGGAATGCCGGCTATGCCCATCAGATCCCATTCACAAGTGGGCACTAAGCTTCAGGACCTGCCCATCTCCAGCCAAGAAACCACACACAGGCCACACCCTGAGTCCTGCCAAGGGTGATCTTTGCTCCCTGGGTTGGCTGAATGGCACGACTGTGTTAGGGCAGAGAAGGCCCTAGGAGGTCTTCAGGGAGTGGCCTCAGCATAGCAGTGCTCAGGAAAAGGCACTCTCCTTTCTGTAGGCTGCATGCACACTGCAGTTTCTCCTGGAGGCAGAGAGAGTTCAGCTAGGCGATCCATGGCTGAAGGCAAAGCAGAGAGTTTTCCAGCGGAACGATGGCATCATCTGCTGGCTGACAAGCATGGGAGGAGAAGCCTCGCTCAAATGAGTTCCTGAGGAACGTTCCAAGCAGGGGGCACTCTGGCTCCAGAAGTGAGAGAGTCCTGCTTAGGACCTCCTTCTGGCAACAGAGTGGATGCCAAGGGCATGTGGGTGGGACGGTGCTCGGAAGCCACAGGGGAGGTTTGAGGCACCCAATGCTCTGTGGTGACAAACGCTGCTTGTCCGAGCATGCATGAACTCCTCCAAGGCTTTGGAGTGGGAAAGCTTTCCTTAGCAGAAGGCTTCCTGCCAAGTGCTGCAGGCCTTTCTGGATGGCTAAGCTGCAGCTTCCTTGCAGGCTGCTGGTCCAGGGGCACGTGTCCCCTGGTCCAGAGTGCTGTAGGAGGAATTCCTAGCTAGGGGAGAGCAAGCACCCGGTTTCCTTGGCTTCGAATGGCCTGTGCACACAGAGGCGTGCCAGCAGTGAAGACAGCACAGGCAGCAAGGGGGTGTGGCAGGCAGCTACATGGTGGCAGGGTTCCTGCTTGAAAGTGGGGTTCTGAGTGTTTGGTCCTCAGGCCCCAATGGCCACGTGCACACACAGCCTCTGGACCTGCAGCTTCCGAGCAGTGCAAGTGACACACAGCCACACGCTGGTGTCTTCTCGAAAAAACTGTGCTCCATCGAGGTGCTGCTGGCTGGCAGAGGCCTAGGCCAGCAGAGGCCCTAGGGAGGCCTGGCTGAGCCTGGGATGGGTCCTGACCTAGCAGTGCCCAGGGCAAGCCTGGGACTGCAGGCCAGGCTGCAGTCTCATTCCAGGTTGGGCCTGCTGCAGAGAGCCTTCAGCTAGGACTTCCAGGTGCCATGCTCAGTGCAGTGGCTTTGGCCTGCAATCCACATGCCTCACTCGGGCCACCCTGCCTGTCAGAGCCACACTCCCTAAAAGTGTGTTCCTGAGGCAGTAGGACCATTGGGGAAGTGGGGATCTCCCAGCATGAGAGGTGTGCCTAGAACATTGCTATGTGTACAAAGAGGATTCCCTGCTCCTCTGGCACTGGGGAGACATTTTCTGCCCCCAGGAGACACTTGGCACACACAGTGTTTCCCCACGGAAAGCAGTGTGAGAAAGAGCCCCCACCAGGGAAGAATGGCACTCTCCCATAGAAGCCCTCCATGCAGCAGGCTGTCATGGACTCGCCTGCAGGCCTTTGTGGCTGGAGAGAGTGCAGCTCCTCTGGAGGCTCTGGGTCAATTTGCACGCCCCTTTGAGCAAACGAGGCTTGTGGGATGAGGTCCTTGCCAAGAATGGCAAGCAGCCTGCTCCTTTCGATGAGACGCATGTGTGGTGAGAGAGGCTTGGCAGCAGAGAAGAAGCAAGAGGGGCAGCCAGGGAGGGGATTTGCATGCAGCTTGGAGGCCCCAGATCGCCTGCTGCACAACCAGGGAATGCCGGCTATGCCCATCAGATCCCATTCACAAGTGGGCACTAAGCTTCAGGACCTGCCCATCTCCAGCCAAGAAACCACACACAGGCCACACCCTGAGTCCTGCCAAGGGTGATCTTTGCTCCCTGGGTTGGCTGAATGGCACGACTGTGTTAGGGCAGAGAAGGCCCTAGGAGGTCTTCAGGGAGTGGCCTCAGCATAGCAGTGCTCAGGAAAAGGCACTCTCCTTTCTGTAGGCTGCATGCACACTGCAGTTTCTCCTGGAGGCAGAGAGAGTTCAGCTAGGCGATCCATGGCTGAAGGCAAAGCAGAGAGTTTTCCAGCGGAACGATGGCATCATCTGCTGGCTGACAAGCATGGGAGGAGAAGCCTCGCTCAAATGAGTTCCTGAGGAACGTTCCAAGCAGGGGGCACTCTGGCTCCAGAAGTGAGAGAGTCCTGCTTAGGACCTCCTTCTGGCAACAGAGTGGATGCCAAGGGCATGTGGGTGGGACGGTGCTCGGAAGCCACAGGGGAGGTTTGAGGCACCCAATGCTCTGTGGTGACAAACGCTGCTTGTCCGAGCATGCATGAACTCCTCCAAGGCTTTGGATTGGGAAAGCTTTCCTTAGCAGAAGGCTTCCTGCCAAGTGCTGCAGGCCTTTCTGGATGGCTAAGCTGCAGCTTCCTTGCAGGCTGCTGGTCCAGGGGCACGTGTCCCCTGGTCCAGAGTGCTGTAGGAGGAATTCCTAGCTAGGGGAGAGCAAGCACCCGGTTTCCTTGGCTTCGACTGGCCTGTGCACACAGAGGCCTGCCAGCAGTGAAGACAGCGCAGGCAGCAAGGGGGTGTGGCAGGCAGCTACATGGTGGCAGGGGTCCTGCTTGAAAGTGGGGTTCTGAGTGTTTTGTCCTCAGGCCCCAATGGCCACGTGCACACACAGCCTCTGGACCTGCAGCTTCCGAGCAGTGCAAGTGACACACAGCCACACGCTGGTGTCTTCTCGAAGAAACTGTGCTCCATCGAGGTGCTGCTGGCTGGCAGAGGCCTAGGCCAGCACAGGCCCTAGGGAGGCCTGGCTGAGCCTGGGATGGGTCCCGACCTAGCAGTGCCCAGGGCAAGCCTGGGACTGCAGGCCAGGCTGCAGGCTCATTCCAGGTTGGGCCTGCTGCAGAGAGCCTTCAGCTAGGACTTCCAGGTGCCATGCTCAGTGCAGTGGCTTTGGCCTGCAATCCACATGCCTCACTCGGGCCACCCTGCCTGTCAGAGCCACACTCCCTAAAAGTGTGTTCCTGAGGCAGTAGGACCATTGGGGAAGTGGGGATCTCCCAGCATGAGAGGTGTGCCTAGAACATTGCTATGTGTACAAAGAGGATTCCCTGCTCCTCTGGCACTGGGGAGACATTTTCTGCCCCCAGGAGACACTTGGCACACACAGTGTTTCCCCACGGAAAGCAGTGTGAGAAAGAGCCCCCACCAGGGAAGAATGGCACTCTCCCATAGAAGCCCTCCATGCAGCAGGCTGTCATGGACTCGCCTGCAGGCCTTTGTGGCTGGAGAGAGTGCAGCTCCTCTGGAGGCTCTGGGTCAATTTGCACGCCCCTTTGAGCAAACGAGGCTTGTGGGATGAGGTCCTTGCCAAGAATGGCAAGCAGCCTGCTCCTTTCGATGAGACGCATGTGTGGTGAGAGAGGCTTGGCAGCAGAGAAGAAGCAAGAGGGGCAGCCAGGGAGGGGATTTGCATGCAGCTTGGAGGCCCCAGATCGCCTGCTGCACAACCAGGGAATGCCGGCTATGCCCATCAGATCCCATTCACAAGTGGGCACTAAGCTTCAGGACCTGCCCATCTCCAGCCAAGAAACCACACACAGGCCACACCCTGAGTCCTGCCAAGGGTGATCTTTGCTCCCTGGGTTGGCTGAATGGCACGACTGTGTTAGGGCAGAGAAGGCCCTAGGAGGTCTTCAGGGAGTGGCCTCAGCATAGCAGTGCTCAGGAAAAGGCACTCTCCTTTCTGTAGGCTGCATGCACACTGCAGTTTCTCCTGGAGGCAGAGAGAGTTCAGCTAGGCGATCCATGGCTGAAGGCAAAGCAGAGAGTTTTCCAGCGGAACGATGGCATCATCTGCTGGCTGACAAGCATGGGAGGAGAAGCCTCGCTCAAATGAGTTCCTGAGGAACGTTCCAAGCAGGGGGCACTCTGGCTCCACAAGTGAGAGAGTCCTGCTTAGGACCTCCTTCTGGCAACAGAGTGGATGCCAAGGGCATGTGGGTGGGACGGTGCTCGGAAGCCACAGGGGAGGTTTGAGGCACCCAATGCTCTGTGGTGACAAACGCTGCTTGTCCGAGCATGCATGAACTCCTCCAAGGCTTTGGAGTGGGAAAGCTTTCCTTAGCAGAAGGCTTCCTGCCAAGTGCTGCAGGCCTTTCTGGATGGCTAAGCTGCAGCTTCCTTGCAGGCTGCTGGTCCAGGGGCACGTGTCCCCTGGTCCAGAGTGCTGTAGGAGGAATTCCTAGCTAGGGGAGAGCAAGCACCCGGTTTCCTAAGCTTCGACTGGCCTGTGCACACAGAGGCGTGCCAGCAGTGAAGACAGCGCAGGCAGCAAGGGGGTGTGGCAGGCAGCTACATGGTGGCAGGGGTCCTGCTTGAAAGTGGGGTTCTGAGTGTTTTGTCCTCAGGCCCCAATGGCCACGTGCACACACAGCCTCTGGACCTGCAGCTTCCGAGCAGTGCAAGTGACACACAGCCACACGCTGGTGTCTTCTCGAAGAAACTGTGCTCCATCGAGGTGCTGCTGGCTGGCAGAGGCCTAGGCCAGCACAGGCCCTAGGGAGGCCTGGCTGAGCCTGGGATGGGTCCCGACCTAGCAGTGCCCAGGGCAAGCCTGGGACTGCAGGCCAGGCTGCAGGCTCATTCCAGGTTGGGCCTGCTGCAGAGAGCCTTCAGCTAGGACTTCCAGGTGCCATGCTCAGTGCAGTGGCTTTGGCCTGCAATCCACATGCCTCACTCGGGCCACCCTGCCTGTCAGAGCCACACTCCCTAAAAGTGTGTTCCTGAGGCAGTAGGACCATTGGGGAAGTGGGGATCTCCCAGCATGAGAGGTGTGCCTAGAACATTGCTCTGTGTACAAAGAGGATTCCCTGCTCCTCTGGCACTGGGGAGACATTTTCTGCCCCCAGGAGACACTTGGCACACACAGTGTTTCCCCACGGAAAGCAGTGTGAGAAAGAGCCCCCACCAGGGAAGAATGGCACTCTCCCATAGAAGCCCTCCATGCAGCAGGCTGTCATGGACTCGCCTGCAGGCCTTTGTGGCTGGAGAGAGTGCAGCTCCTCTGGAGGCTCTGGGTCAATTTGCACGCCCCTTTGAGCAAACGAGGCTTGTGGGATGAGGTCCTTGCCAAGAATGGCAAGCAGCCTGCTCCTTTCGATGAGACGCATGTGTGGTGAGAGAGGCTTGGCAGCAGAGAAGAAGCAAGAGGGGCAGCCAGGGAGGGGATTTGCATGCAGCTTGGAGGCCCCAGATCGCCTGCTGCACAACCAGGGAATGCCGGCTATGCCCATCAGATCCCATTCACAAGTGGGCACTAAGCTTCAGGACCTGCCCATCTCCAGCCAAGAAACCACACACAGGCCACACCCTGAGTCCTGCCAAGGGTGATCTTTGCTCCCTGGGTTGGCTGAATGGCACGACTGTGTTAGGGCAGAGAAGGCCCTAGGAGGTCTTCAGGGAGTGGCCTCAGCATAGCAGTGCTCAGGAAAAGGCACTCTCCTTTCTGTAGGCTGCATGCACACTGCAGTTTCTCCTGGAGGCAGAGAGAGTTCAGCTAGGCGATCCATGGCTGAAGGCAAAGCAGAGAGTTTTCCAGTGGAACGATGGCATCATCTGCTGGCTGACAAGCATGGGAGGAGAAGCCTCGCTCAAATGAGTTCCTGAGGAACGTTCCAAGCAGGGGGCACTCTGGCTCCAGAAGTGAGAGAGTCCTGCTTAGGACCTCCTTCTGGCAACAGAGTGGATGCCAAGGGCATGTGGGTGGGACGGTGCTCGGAAGCCACAGGGGAGGTTTGAGGCACCCAATGCTCTGTGGTGACAAACGCTGCTTGTCCGAGCATGCATGAACTCCTCCAAGGCTTTGGAGTGGGAAAGCTTTCCTTAGCAGAAGGCTTCCTGCCAAGTGCTGCAGGCCTTTCTGGATGGCTAAGCTGCAGCTTCCTTGCAGGCTGCTGGTCCAGGGGCACGTGTCCCCTGGTCCAGAGTGCTGTAGGAGGAATTCCTAGCTAGGGGAGAGCAAGCACCCGGTTTCCTTGGCTTCGACTGGCCTGTGCACACAGAGGCGTGCCAGCAGTGAAGACAGCGCAGGCAGCAAGGGGGTGTGGCAGGCAGCTACATGGTGGCAGGGTTCCTGCTTGAAAGTGGGGTTCTGAGTGTTTTGTCCTCAGGCCCCAATGGCCAGGTGCACACACAGCCTCTGGACCTGCAGCTTCCGAGCAGTGCAAGTGACACACAGCCACACGCTGGTGTCTTCTCGAAAAAACTGTGCTCCATCGAGGTGCTGCTGGCTGGCAGAGGCCTAGGCCAGCACAGGCCCTAGGGAGGCCTGGCTGAGCCTGGGATGGGTCCCGACCTAGCAGTGCCCAGGGCAAGCCTGGGACTGCAGGCCAGGCTGCAGGCTCATTCCAGGTTGGGCCTGCTGCAGAGAGCCTTCAGCTAGGACTTCCAGGTGCCATGCTCAGTGCAGTGGCTTTGGCCTGCAATCCACATGCCTCACTCGGGCCGCGCTGCCTGTCAGAGCCACACTCCCTAAAAGTGTGTTCCTGAGGCAGTAGGACCATTGGGGAAGTGGGGATCTCCCAGCATGAGAGGTGTGCCTAGAACATTGCTCTGTGTACAAAGAGGATTCCCTGCTCCTCTGGCACTGGGGAGACATTTTCTGCCCCCAGGAGACACTTGGCACACACAGTGTTTCCCCACGGAAAGCAGTGTGAGAAAGAGCCCCCACCAGGGAAGAATGGCACTCTCCCATAGAAGCCCTCCATGCAGCAGGCTGTCATGGACTCGCCTGCAGGCCTTTGTGGCTGGAGAGAGTGCAGCTCCTCTGGAGGCTCTGGGTCAATTTGCACGCCCCTTTGAGCAAACGAGGCTTGTGGGATGAGGTCCTTGCCAAGAATGGCAAGCAGCCTGCTCCTTTCGATGAGACGCATGTGTGGTGAGAGAGGCTTGGCAGCAGAGAAGAAGCAAGAGGGGCAGCCAGGGAGGGGATTTGCATGCAGCTTGGAGGCCCCAGATCGCCTGCTGCACAACCAGGGAATGCCGGCTATGCCCATCAGATCCCATTCACAAGTGGGCACTAAGCTTCAGGACCTGCCCATCTCCAGCCAAGAAACCACACACAGGCCACACCCTGAGTCCTGCCAAGGGTGATCTTTGCTCCCTGGGTTGGCTGAATGGCACGACTGTGTTAGGGCAGAGAAGGCCCTAGGAGGTCTTCAGGGAGTGGCCTCAGCATAGCAGTGCTCAGGAAAAGGCACTCTCCTTTCTGTAGGCTGCATGCACATTGCAGTTTCTCCTGGAGGCAGAGAGAGTTCAGCTAGGCGATCCATGGCTGAAGGCAAAGCAGAGAGTTTTCCAGCGGAACGATGGCATCATCTGCTGGCTGACAAGCATGGGAGGAGAAGCCTCGCTCAAATGAGTTCCTGAGGAACGTTCCAAGCAGGGGGCACTCTGGCTCCAGAAGTGAGAGAGTCCTGCTTAGGACCTCCTTCTGGCAACAGAGTGGATGCCAAGGGCATGTGGGTGGGACGGTGCTCGGAAGCCACAGGGGAGGTTTGAGGCACCCAATGCTCTGTGGTGACAAACGCTGCTTGTCCGAGCATGCATGAACTCCTCCAAGGCTTTGGAGTGGGAAAGCTTTCCTTAGCAGAAGGCTTCCTGCCAAGTGCTGCAGGCCTTTCTGGATGGCTAAGCTGCAGCTTCCTTGCAGGCTGCTGGTCCAGGGGCACGTGTCCCCTGGTCCAGAGTGCTGTAGGAGGAATTCCTAGCTAGGGGAGAGCAAGCACCCGGTTTCCTAAGCTTCGACTGGCCTGTGCACACAGAGGCGTGCCAGCAGTGAAGACAGCGCAGGCAGCAAGGGGGTGTGGCAGGCAGCTACATGGTGGCAGGGGTCCTGCTTGAAAGTGGGGTTCTGAGTGTTTTGTCCTCAGGCCCCAATGGCCACGTGCACACACAGCCTCTGGACCTGCAGCTTCCGAGCAGTGCAAGTGACACACAGCCACACGCTGGTGTCTTCTCGAAAAAACTGTGCTCCATCAATGTGCTGCTACTGGCAGAGGCTTAGGCCAGCACAGGCCCTAGGGAAGCCTGGCTGAGCCTGGGATGGGTCCCGACCTAGCAGTGCCCAGGGCAAGCCTGGGACTGCAGGCCAGGCTGCAGGCTCATTCCAGGTTGGGCCTGCTGCAGAGAGCCTTCAGCTAGGACTTCCAGGTGCCATGCTCAGTGCAGTGGCTTTGGCCTGCAATCCACATGCCTCACTCGGGCCGCTCTGCCTGTCAGAGCCACACTCCCTAAAAGTGTGTTCCTGAGGCAGTAGGACCATTGGGGAAGTGGGGATCTCCCAGCATGAGAGGTGTGCCTAGAACATTGCTATGTGTACAAAGAGGATTCCCTGCTCCTCTGGCACTGGGGAGACATTTTCTGCCCCCAGGAGACACTTGGCACACACAGTGTTTCCCCACGGAAAGCAGTGTGAGAAAGAGCCCCCACCAGGGAAGAATGGCACTCTCCCATAGAAGCCCTCCATGCAGCAGGCTGTCATGGGCTCGCCTGCAGGCCTTTGTGGCTGGAGAGAGTGCAGCTCCTCTGGAGGCTCTGGGTCAATTTGCATGCCCCTTTGAGCAAACGAGGCTTGTGGGATGAGGTCCTTGCCAAGAATGGCAAGCAGCCTGCTCCTTTCGATGAGACGCATGTGTGGTGAGAGAGGCTTGGCAGCAGAGAAGAAGCAAGAGGGGCAGCCAGGGAGGGGATTTGCATGCAGCTTGGAGGCCCCAGATCGCCTGCTGCACAACCAGGGAATGCCGGCTATGCCCATCAGATCCCATTCACAAGTGGGCACTAAGCTTCAGGACCTGCCCATCTCCAGCCAAGAAACCACACACAGGCCACACCCTGAGTCCTGCCAAGGGTGATCTTTGCTCCCTGGGTTGGCTGAATGGCACGACTGTGTTAGGGCAGAGAAGGCCCTAGGAGGTCTTCAGGGAGTGGCCTCAGCATAGCAGTGCTCAGGAAAAGGCACTCTCCTTTCTGTAGGCTGCATGCACACTGCAGTTTCTCCTGGAGGCAGAGAGAGTTCAGCTAGGCGATCCATGGCTGAAGGCAAAGCAGAGAGTTTTCCAGCGGAACGATGGCATCATCTGCTGGCTGACAAGCATGGGAGGAGAAGCCTCGCTCAAATGAGTTCCTGAGGAACGTTCCAAGCAGGGGGCACTCTGGCTCCAGAAGTGAGAGAGTCCTGCTTAGGACCTCCTTCTGGCAACAGAGTGGATGCCAAGGGCATGTGGGTGGGACGGTGCTCGGAAGCCACAGGGGAGGTTTGAGGCACCCAATGCTCTGTGGTGACAAACGCTGCTTGTCCGAGCATGCATGAACTCCTCCAAGGCTTTGGATTGGGAAAGCTTTCCTTAGCAGAAGGCTTCCTGCCAAGTGCTGCAGGCCTTTCTGGATGGCTAAGCTGCAGCTTCCTTGCAGGCTGCTGGTCCAGGGGCACGTGTCCCCTGGTCCAGAGTGCTGTAGGAGGAATTCCTAGCTAGGGGAGAGCAAGCACCCGGTTTCCTTGGCTTCGACTGGCCTGTGCACACAGAGGCGTGCCAGCAGTGAAGACAGCGCAGGCAGCAAGGGGGTGTGGCAGGCAGCTACATGGTGGCAGGGGTCCTGCTTGAAAGTGGGGTTCTGAGTGTTTTGTCCTCAGGCCCCAATGGCCAGGTGCACACACAGCCTCTGGACCTGCAGCTTCCGAGCAGTGCAAGTGACACACAGCCACACGCTGGTGTCTTCTCGAAGAAACTGTGCTCCATCGAGGTGCTGCTGGCTGGCAGAGGCCTAGGCCAGCACAGGCCCTAGGGAGGCCTGGCTGAGCCTGGGATGGGTCCCGACCTAGCAGTGCCCAGGGCAAGCCTGGGACTGCAGGCCAGGCTGCAGGCTCATTCCAGGTTGGGCCTGCTGCAGAGAGCCTTCAGCTAGGACTTCCAGGTGCCATGCTCAGTGCAGTGGCTTTGGCCTGCAATCCACATGCCTCACTCGGGCCACCCTGCCTGTCAGAGCCACACTCCCTAAAAGTGTGTTCCTGAGGCAGTAGGACCATTGGGGAAGTGGGGATCTCCCAGCATGAGAGGTGTGCCTAGAACATTGCTATGTGTACAAAGAGGATTCCCTGCTCCTCTGGCACTGGGGAGACATTTTCTGCCCCCAGGAGACACTTGGCACACACAGTGTTTCCCCACGGAAAGCAGTGTGAGAAAGAGCCCCCACCAGGGAAGAATGGCCCTCTCCCATAGAAGCCCTCCATGCAGCAGGCTGTCATGGACTCGCCTGCAGGCCTTTGTGGCTGGAGAGAGTGCAGCTCCTCTGGAGGCTCTGGGTCAATTTGCACGCCCCTTTGAGCAAACGAGGCTTGTGGGATGAGGTCCTTGCCAAGAATGGCAAGCAGCCTGCTCCTTTCGATGAGACGCATGTGTGGTGAGAGAGGCTTGGCAGCAGAGAAGAAGCAAGAGGGGCAGCCAGGGAGGGGATTTGCATGCAGCTTGGAGGCCCCAGATCGCCTGCTGCACAACCAGGGAATGCCGGCTATGCCCATCAGATCCCATTCACAAGTGGGCACTAAGCTTCAGGACCTGCCCATCTCCAGCCAAGAAACCACACACAGGCCACACCCTGAGTCCTGCCAAGGGTGATCTTTGCTCCCTGGGTTGGCTGAATGGCACGACTGTGTTAGGGCAGAGAAGGCCCTAGGAGGTCTTCAGGGAGTGGCCTCAGCATAGCAGTGCTCAGGAAAAGGCACTCTCCTTTCTGTAGGCTGCATGCACACTGCAGTTTCTCCTGGAGGCAGAGAGAGTTCAGCTAGGCGATCCATGGCTGAAGGCAAAGCAGAGAGTTTTCCAGCGGAACGATGGCATCATCTGCTGGCTGACAAGCATGGGAGGAGAAGCCTCGCTCAAATGAGTTCCTGAGGAACGTTCCAAGCAGGGGGCACTCTGGCTCCAGAAGTGAGAGAGTCCTGCTTAGGACCTCCTTCTGGCAACAGAGTGGATGCCAAGGGCATGTGGGTGGGACGGTGCTCGGAAGCCACAGGGGAGGTTTGAGGCACCCAATGCTCTGTGGTGACAAACGCTGCTTGTCCGAGCATGCATGAACTCCTCCAAGGCTTTGGAGTGGGAAAGCTTTCCTTAGCAGAAGGCTTCCTGCCAAGTGCTGCAGGCCTTTCTGGATGGCTAAGCTGCAGCTTCCTTGCAGGCTGCTGGTCCAGGGGCACGTGTCCCCTGGTCCAGAGTGCTGTAGGAGGAATTCCTAGCTAGGGGAGAGCAAGCACCCGGTTTCCTTGGCTTCGACTGGCCTGTGCACACAGAGGCGTGCCAGCAGTGAAGACAGCGCAGGCAGCAAGGGGGTGTGGCAGGCAGCTACATGGTGGCAGGGGTCCTGCTTGAAAGTGGGGTTCTGAGTGTTTTGTCCTCAGGCCCCAATGGCCAGGTGCACACACAGCCTCTGGACCTGCAGCTTCCGAGCAGTGCAAGTGACACACAGCCACACGCTGGTGTCTTCTCGAAGAAACTGTGCTCCATCGAGGTGCTGCTGGCTGGCAGAGGCCTAGGCCAGCACAGGCCCTAGGGAGGCCTGGCTGAGCCTGGGATGGGTCCCGACCTAGCAGTGCCCAGGGCAAGCCTGGGACTGCAGGCCAGGCTGCAGGCTCATTCCAGGTTGGGCCTGCTGCAGAGAGCCTTCAGCTAGGACTTCCAGGTGCCATGCTCAGTGCAGTGGCTTTGGCCTGCAATCCACATGCCTCACTCGGGCCACCCTGCCTGTCAGAGCCACACTCCCTAAAAGTGTGTTCCTGAGGCAGTAGGACCATTGGGGAAGTGGGGATCTCCCAGCATGAGAGGTGTGCCTAGAACATTGCTATGTGTACAAAGAGGATTCCCTGCTCCTCTGGCACTGGGGAGACATTTTCTGCCCCCAGGAGACACTTGGCACACACAGTGTTTCCCCACGGAAAGCAGTGTGAGAAAGAGCCCCCACCAGGGAAGAATGGCCCTCTCCCATAGAAGCCCTCCATGCAGCAGGCTGTCATGGACTCGCCTGCAGGCCTTTGTGGCTGGAGAGAGTGCAGCTCCTCTGGAGGCTCTGGGTCAATTTGCACGCCCCTTTGAGCAAACGAGGCTTGTGGGATGAGGTCCTTGCCAAGAATGGCAAGCAGCCTGCTCCTTTCGATGAGACGCATGTGTGGTGAGAGAGGCTTGGCAGCAGAGAAGAAGCAAGAGGGGCAGCCAGGGAGGGGATTTGCATGCAGCTTGGAGGCCCCAGATCGCCTGCTGCACAACCAGGGAATGCCGGCTATGCCCATCAGATCCCATTCACAAGTGGGCACTAAGCTTCAGGACCTGCCCATCTCCAGCCAAGAAACCACACACAGGCCACACCCTGAGTCCTGCCAAGGGTGATCTTTGCTCCCTGGGTTGGCTGAATGGCACGACTGTGTTAGGGCAGAGAAGGCCCTAGGAGGTCTTCAGGGAGTGGCCTCAGCATAGCAGTGCTCAGGAAAAGGCACTCTCCTTTCTGTAGGCTGCATGCACACTGCAGTTTCTCCTGGAGGCAGAGAGAGTTCAGCTAGGCGATCCATGGCTGAAGGCAAAGCAGAGAGTTTTCCAGCAGAACGATGGCATCATCTGCTGGCTGACAAGCATGGGAGGAGAAGCCTCGCTCAAATGAGTTCCTGAGGAACGTTCCAAGCAGGGGGCACTCTGGCTCCAGAAGTGAGAGAGTCCTGCTTAGGACCTCCTTCTGGCAACAGAGTGGATGCCAAGGGCATGTGGGTGGGACGGTGCTCGGAAGCCACAGGGGAGGTTTGAGGCACCCAATGCTCTGTGGTGACAAACGCTGCTTGTCCGAGCATGCATGAACTCCTCCAAGGCTTTGGAGTGGGAAAGCTTTCCTTAGCAGAAGGCTTCCTGCCAAGTGCTGCAGGCCTTTCTGGATGGCTAAGCTGCAGCTTCCTTGCAGGCTGCTGGTCCAGGGGCACGTGTCCCCTGGTCCAGAGTGCTGTAGGAGGAATTCCTAGCTAGGGGAGAGCAAGCACCCGGTTTCCTTGGCTTCGACTGGCCTGTGCACACAGAGGCCTGCCAGCAGTGAAGACAGCGCAGGCAGCAAGGGGGTGTGGCAGGCAGCTACATGGTGGCAGGGGTCCTGCTTGAAAGTGGGGTTCTGAGTGTTTTGTCCTCAGGCCCCAATGGCCACGTGCACACACAGCCTCTGGACCTGCAGCTTCCGAGCAGTGCAAGTGACACACAGCCACACGCTGGTGTCTTCTCGAAGAAACTGTGCTCCATCGAGGTGCTGCTGGCTGGCAGAGGCCTAGGCCAGCACAGGCCCTAGGGAGGCCTGGCTGAGCCTGGGATGGGTCCCGACCTAGCAGTGCCCAGGGCAAGCCTGGGACTGCAGGCCAGGCTGCAGGCTCATTCCAGGTTGGGCCTGCTGCAGAGAGCCTTCAGCTAGGACTTCCAGGTGCCATGCTCAGTGCAGTGGCTTTGGCCTGCAATCCACATGCCTCACTCGGGCCACCCTGCCTGTCAGAGCCACACTCCCTAAAAGTGTGTTCCTGAGGCAGTAGGACCATTGGGGAAGTGGGGATCTCCCAGCATGAGAGGTGTGCCTAGAACATTGCTATGTGTACAAAGAGGATTCCCTGCTCCTCTGGCACTGGGGAGACATTTTCTGCCCCCAGGAGACACTTGGCACACACAGTGTTTCCCCACGGAAAGCAGTGTGAGAAAGAGCCCCCACCAGGGAAGAATGGCACTCTCCCATAGAAGCCCTCCATGCAGCAGGCTGTCATGGACTCGCCTGCAGGCCTTTGTGGCTGGAGAGAGTGCAGCTCCTCTGGAGGCTCTGGGTCAATTTGCACGCCCCTTTGAGCAAACGAGGCTTGTGGGATGAGGTCCTTGCCAAGAATGGCAAGCAGCCTGCTCCTTTCGATGAGACGCATGTGTGGTGAGAGAGGCTTGGCAGCAGAGAAGAAGCAAGAGGGGCAGCCAGGGAGGGGATTTGCATGCAGCTTGGAGGCCCCAGATCGCCTGCTGCACAACCAGGGAATGCCGGCTATGCCCATCAGATCCCATTCACAAGTGGGCACTAAGCTTCAGGACCTGCCCATCTCCAGCCAAGAAACCACACACAGGCCACACCCTGAGTCCTGCCAAGGGTGATCTTTGCTCCCTGGGTTGGCTGAATGGCACGACTGTGTTAGGGCAGAGAAGGCCCTAGGAGGTCTTCAGGGAGTGGCCTCAGCATAGCAGTGCTCAGGAAAAGGCACTCTCCTTTCTGTAGGCTGCATGCACACTGCAGTTTCTCCTGGAGGCAGAGAGAGTTCAGCTAGGCGATCCATGGCTGAAGGCAAAGCAGAGAGTTTTCCAGCGGAACGATGGCATCATCTGCTGGCTGACAAGCATGGGAGGAGAAGCCTCGCTCAAATGAGTTCCTGAGGAACGTTCCAAGCAGGGGGCACTCTGGCTCCAGAAGTGAGAGAGTCCTGCTTAGGACCTCCTTCTGGCAACAGAGTGGATGCCAAGGGCATGTGGGTGGGACGGTGCTCGGAAGCCACAGGGGAGGTTTGAGGCACCCAATGCTCTGTGGTGACAAACGCTGCTTGTCCGAGCATGCATGAACTCCTCCAAGGCTTTGGATTGAGAAAGCTTTCCTTAGCAGAAGGCTTCCTGCCAAGTGCTGCAGGCCTTTCTGGATGGCTAAGCTGCAGCTTCCTTGCAGGCTGCTGGTCCAGGGGCACGTGTCCCCTGGTCCAGAGTGCTGTAGGAGGAATTCCTAGCTAGGGGAGAGCAAGCACCCGGTTTCCTTGGCTTCGACTGGCCTGTGCACACAGAGGCCTGCCAGCAGTGAAGACAGCGCAGGCAGCAAGGGGGTGTGGCAGGCAGCTACATGGTGGCAGGGGTCCTGCTTGAAAGTGGGGTTCTGAGTGTTTTGTCCTCAGGCCCCAATGGCCAGGTGCACACACAGCCTCTGGACCTGCAGCTTCCGAGCAGTGCAAGTGACACACAGCCACACGCTGGTGTCTTCTCGAAGAAACTGTGCTCCATCGAGGTGCTGCTGGCTGGCAGAGGCCTAGGCCAGCACAGGCCCTAGGGAGGCCTGGCTGAGCCTGGGATGGGTCCCGACCTAGCAGTGCCCAGGGCAAGCCTGGGACTGCAGGCCAGGCTGCAGGCTCATTCCAGGTTGGGCCTGCTGCAGAGAGCCTTCAGCTAGGACTTCCAGGTGCCATGCTCAGTGCAGTGGCTTTGGCCTGCAATCCACATGCCTCACTCGGGCCACCCTGCCTGTCAGAGCCACACTCCCTAAAAGTGTGTTCCTGAGGCAGTAGGACCATTGGGGAAGTGGGGATCTCCCAGCATGAGAGGTGTGCCTAGAACATTGCTATGTGTACAAAGAGGATTCCCTGCTCCTCTGGCACTGGGGAGACATTTTCTGCCCCCAGGAGACACTTGGCACACACAGTGTTTCCCCACGGAAAGCAGTGTGAGAAAGAGCCCCCACCAGGGAAGAATGGCCCTCTCCCATAGAAGCCCTCCATGCAGCAGGCTGTCATGGACTCGCCTGCAGGCCTTTGTGGCTGGAGAGAGTGCAGCTCCTCTGGAGGCTCTGGGTCAATTTGCACGCCCCTTTGAGCAAACGAGGCTTGTGGGATGAGGTCCTTGCCAAGAATGGCAAGCAGCCTGCTCCTTTCGATGAGACGCATGTGTGGTGAGAGAGGCTTGGCAGCAGAGAAGAAGCAAGAGGGGCAGCCAGGGAGGGGATTTGCATGCAGCTTGGAGGCCCCAGATCGCCTGCTGCACAACCAGGGAATGCCGGCTATGCCCATCAGATCCCATTCACAAGTGGGCACTAAGCTTCAGGACCTGCCCATCTCCAGCCAAGAAACCACACACAGGCCACACCCTGAGTCCTGCCAAGGGTGATCTTTGCTCCCTGGGTTGGCTGAATGGCACGACTGTGTTAGGGCAGAGAAGGCCCTAGGAGGTCTTCAGGGAGTGGCCTCAGCATAGCAGTGCTCAGGAAAAGGCACTCTCCTTTCTGTAGGCTGCATGCACACTGCAGTTTCTCCTGGAGGCAGAGAGAGTTCAGCTAGGCGATCCATGGCTGAAGGCAAAGCAGAGAGTTTTCCAGCGGAACGATGGCATCATCTGCTGGCTGACAAGCATGGGAGGAGAAGCCTCGCTCAAATGAGTTCCTGAGGAACGTTCCAAGCAGGGGGCACTCTGGCTCCAGAAGTGAGAGAGTCCTGCTTAGGACCTCCTTCTGGCAACAGAGTGGATGCCAAGGGCATGTGGGTGGGACGGTGCTCGGAAGCCACAGGGGAGGTTTGAGGCACCCAATGCTCTGTGGTGACAAACGCTGCTTGTCCCAGCATGCATGAACTCCTCCAAGGCTTTGGATTGGGAAAGCTTTCCTTAGCAGAAGGCTTCCTGCCAAGTGCTGCAGGCCTTTCTGGATGGCTAAGCTGCAGCTTCCTTGCAGGCTGCTGGTCCAGGGGCACGTGTCCCCTGGTCCAGAGTGCTGTAGGAGGAATTCCTAGCTAGGGGAGAGCAAGCACCCGGTTTCCTTGGCTTCGACTGGCCTGTGCACACAGAGGCCTGCCAGCAGTGAAGACAGCGCAGGCAGCAAGGGGGTGTGGCAGGCAGCTACATGGTGGCAGGGGTCCTGCTTGAAAGTGGGGTTCTGAGTGTTTTGTCCTCAGGCCCCAATGGCCACGTGCACACACAGCCTCTGGACCTGCAGCTTCCGAGCAGTGCAAGTGACACACAGCCACACGCTGGTGTCTTCTCGAAGAAACTGTGCTCCATCGAGGTGCTGCTGGCTGGCAGAGGCCTAGGCCAGCACAGGCCCTAGGGAGGCCTGGCTGAGCCTGGGATGGGTCCCGACCTAGCAGTGCCCAGGGCAAGCCTGGGACTGCAGGCCAGGCTGCAGGCTCATTCCAGGTTGGGCCTGCTGCAGAGAGCCTTCAGCTAGGACTTCCAGGTGCCATGCTCAGTGCAGTGGCTTTGGCCTGCAATCCACATGCCTCACTCGGGCCACCCTGCCTGTCAGAGCCACACTCCCTAAAAGTGTGTTCCTGAGGCAGTAGGACCATTGGGGAAGTGGGGATCTCCCAGCATGAGAGGTGTGCCTAGAACATTGCTATGTGTACAAAGAGGATTCCCTGCTCCTCTGGCACTGGGGAGACATTTTCTGCCCCCAGGAGACACTTGGCACACACAGTGTTTCCCCACGGAAAGCAGTGTGAGAAAGAGCCCCCACCAGGGAAGAATGGCACTCTCCCATAGAAGCCCTCCATGCAGCAGGCTGTCATGGACTCGCCTGCAGGCCTTTGTGGCTGGAGAGAGTGCAGCTCCTCTGGAGGCTCTGGGTCAATTTGCACGCCCCTTTGAGCAAACGAGGCTTGTGGGATGAGGTCCTTGCCAAGAATGGCAAGCAGCCTGCTCCTTTCGATGAGACGCATGTGTGGTGAGAGAGGCTTGGCAGCAGAGAAGAAGCAAGAGGGGCAGCCAGGGAGGGGATTTGCATGCAGCTTGGAGGCCCCAGATCGCCTGCTGCACAACCAGGGAATGCTGGCTATGCCCATCAGATCCCATTCACAAGTGGGCACTAAGCTTCAGGACCTGCCCATCTCCAGCCAAGAAACCACACACAGGCCACACCCTGAGTCCTGCCAAGGGTGATCTTTGCTCCCTGGGTTGGCTGAATGGCACGACTGTTTTAGGGCAGAGAAGGCCCTAGGAGGTCTTCAGGGAGTGGCCTCAGCATAGCAGTGCTCAGGAAAAGGCACTCTCCTTTCTGTAGGCTGCATGCACACTGCAGTTTCTCCTGGAGGCAGAGAGAGTTCAGCTAGGCGATCCATGGCTGAAGGCAAAGCAGAGAGTTTTCCAGCGGAACGATGGCATCATCTGCTGGCTGACAAGCATGGGAGGAGAAGCCTCGCTCAAATGAGTTCCTGAGGAACGTTCCAAGCAGGGGGCACTCTGGCTCCAGAAGTGAGAGAGTCCTGCTTAGGACCTCCTTCTGGCAACAGAGTGGATGCCAAGGGCATGTGGGTGGGACGGTGCTCGGAAGCCACAGGGGAGGTTTGAGGCACCCAATGCTCTGTGGTGACAAACGCTGCTTGTCCGAGCATGCATGAACTCCTCCAAGGCTTTGGAGTGGGAAAGCTTTCCTTAGCAGAAGGCTTCCTGCCAAGTGCTGCAGGCCTTTCTGGATGGCTAAGCTGCAGCTTCCTTGCAGGCTGCTGGTCCAGGGGCACGTGTCCCCTGGTCCAGAGTGCTGTAGGAGGAATTCCTAGCTAGGGGAGAGCAAGCACCCGGTTTCCTTGGCTTCGACTGGCCTGTGCACACAGAGGCCTGCCAGCAGTGAAGACAGCGCAGGCAGCAAGGGGGTGTGGCAGGCAGCTACATGGTGGCAGGGGTCCTGCTTGAAAGTGGGGTTCTGAGTGTTTTGTCCTCAGGCCCCAATGGCCACGTGCACACACAGCCTCTGGACCTGCAGCTTCCGAGCAGTGCAAGTGACACACAGCCACACGCTGGTGTCTTCTCGAAGAAACTGTGCTCCATCGAGGTGCTGCTGGCTGGCAGAGGCCTAGGCCAGCACAGGCCCTAGGGAGGCCTGGCTGAGCCTGGGATGGGTCCCGACCTAGCAGTGCCCAGGGCAAGCCTGGGACTGCAGGCCAGGCTGCAGGCTCATTCCAGGTTGGGCCTGCTGCAGAGAGCCTTCAGCTAGGACTTCCAGGTGCCATGCTCAGTGCAGTGGCTTTGGCCTGCAATCCACATGCCTCACTCGGGCCACCCTGCCTGTCAGAGCCACACTCCCTAAAAGTGTGTTCCTGAGGCAGTAGGACCATTGGGGAAGTGGGGATCTCCCAGCATGAGAGGTGTGCCTAGAACATTGCTATGTGTACAAAGAGGATTCCCTGCTCCTCTGGCACTGGGGAGACATTTTCTGCCCCCAGGAGACACTTGGCACACACAGTGTTTCCCCACGGAAAGCAGTGTGAGAAAGAGCCCCCACCAGGGAAGAATGGCACTCTCCCATAGAAGCCCTCCATGCAGCAGGCTGTCATGGACTCGCCTGCAGGCCTTTGTGGCTGGAGAGAGTGCAGCTCCTCTGGAGGCTCTGGGTCAATTTGCACGCCCCTTTGAGCAAACGAGGCTTGTGGGATGAGGTCCTTGCCAAGAATGGCAAGCAGCCTGCTCCTTTCGATGAGACGCATGTGTGGTGAGAGAGGCTTGGCAGCAGAGAAGAAGCAAGAGGGGCAGCCAGGGAGGGGATTTGCATGCAGCTTGGAGGCCCCAGATCGCCTGCTGCACAACCAGGGAATGCTGGCTATGCCCATCAGATCCCATTCACAAGTGGGCACTAAGCTTCAGGACCTGCCCATCTCCAGCCAAGAAACCACACACAGGCCACACCCTGAGTCCTGCCAAGGGTGATCTTTGCTCCCTGGGTTGGCTGAATGGCACGACTGTTTTAGGGCAGAGAAGGCCCTAGGAGGTCTTCAGGGAGTGGCCTCAGCATAGCAGTGCTCAGGAAAAGGCACTCTCCTTTCTGTAGGCTGCATGCACACTGCAGTTTCTCCTGGAGGCAGAGAGAGTTCAGCTAGGCGATCCATGGCTGAAGGCAAAGCAGAGAGTTTTCCAGCGGAACGATGGCATCATCTGCTGGCTGACAAGCATGGGAGGAGAAGCCTCGCTCAAATGAGTTCCTGAGGAACGTTCCAAGCAGGGGGCACTCTGGCTCCAGAAGTGAGAGAGTCCTGCTTAGGACCTCCTTCTGGCAACAGAGTGGATGCCAAGGGCATGTGGGTGGGACGGTGCTCGGAAGCCACAGGGGAGGTTTGAGGCACCCAATGCTCTGTGGTGACAAACGCTGCTTGTCCGAGCATGCATGAACTCCTCCAAGGCTTTGGAGTGGGAAAGCTTTCCTTAGCAGAAGGCTTCCTGCCAAGTGCTGCAGGCCTTTCTGGATGGCTAAGCTGCAGCTTCCTTGCAGGCTGCTGGTCCAGGGGCACGTGTCCCCTGGTCCAGAGTGCTGTAGGAGGAATTCCTAGCTAGGGGAGAGCAAGCACCCAGTTTCCTTGGCTTCGACTGGCCTGTGCACACAGAGGCGTGCCAGCAGTGAAGACAGCGCAGGCAGCAAGGGGGTGTGGCAGGCAGCTACATGGTGGCAGGGGTCCTGCTTGAAAGTGGGGTTCTGAGTGTTTTGTCCTCAGGCCCCAATGGCCAGGTGCACACACAGCCTCTGGACCTGCAGCTTCCGAGCAGTGCAAGTGACACACAGCCACACGCTGGTGTCTTCTCGAAAAAACTGTGCTCCATCGATGTGCTGCTGGCTGGCAGAGGCCTAGGCCAGCACAGGCCCTAGGGAGGCCTGGCTGAGCCTGGGATGGGTCCCGACCTAGCAGTGCCCAGGGCAAGCCTGGGACTGCAGGCCAGGCTGCAGGCTCATTCCAGGTTGGGCCTGCTGCAGAGAGCCTTCAGCTAGGACTTCCAGGTGCCATGCTCAGTGCAGTGGCTTTGGCCTGCAATCCACATGCCTCACTCGGGCCGCCCTGCCTGTCAGAGCCACACTCCCTAAAAGTGTGTTCCTGAGGCAGTAGGACCATTGGGGAAGTGGGGATCTCCCAGCATGAGAGGTGTGCCTAGAACATTGCTATGTGTACAAAGAGGATTCCCTGCTCCTCTGGCACTGGGGAGACATTTTCTGCCCCCAGGAGACACTTGGCACACACAGTGTTTCCCCACGGAAAGCAGTGTGAGAAAGAGCCCCCACCAGGGAAGAATGGCACTCTCCCATAGAAGCCCTCCATGCAGCAGGCTGTCATGGACTCACCTGCAGGCCTTTGTGGCTGGAGAGAGTGCAGCTCCTCTGGAGGCTCTGGGTCAATTTGCACGCCCCTTTGAGCAAACGAGGCTTGTGGGATGAGGTCCTTGCCAAGAATGGCAAGCAGCCTGCTCCTTTCGATGAGACGCATGTGTGGTGAGAGAGGCTTGGCAGCAGAGAAGAAGCAAGAGGGGCAGCCAGGGAGGGGATTTGCATGCAGCTTGGAGGCCCCAGATCGCCTGCTGCACAACCAGGGAATGCCGGCTATGCCCATCAGATCCCATTCACAAGTGGGCACTAAGCTTCAGGACCTGCCCATCTCCAGCCAAGAAACCACACACAGGCCACACCCTGAGTCCTGCCAAGGGTGATCTTTGCTCCCTGGGTTGGCTGAATGGCACGACTGTGTTAGGGCAGAGAAGGCCCTAGGAGGTCTTCAGGGAGTGGCCTCAGCATAGCAGTGCTCAGGAAAAGGCACTCTCCTTTCTGTAGGCTGCATGCACACTGCAGTTTCTCCTGGAGGCAGAGAGAGTTCAGCTAGGCGATCCATGGCTGAAGGCAAAGCAGAGAGTTTTCCAGCAGAACGATGGCATCATCTGCTGGCTGACAAGCATGGGAGGAGAAGCCTCGCTCAAATGAGTTCCTGAGGAACGTTCCAAGCAGGGGGCACTCTGGCTCCAGAAGTGAGAGAGTCCTGCTTAGGACCTCCTTCTGGCAACAGAGTGGATGCCAAGGGCATGTGGGTGGGACGGTGCTCGGAAGCCACAGGGGAGGTTTGAGGCACCCAATGCTCTGTGGTGACAAACGCTGCTTGTCCGAGCATGCATGAACTCCTCCAAGGCTTTGGAGTGGGAAAGCTTTCCTTAGCAGAAGGCTTCCTGCCAAGTGCTGCAGGCCTTTCTGGATGGCTAAGCTGCAGCTTCCTTGCAGGCTGCTGGTCCAGGGGCACGTGTCCCCTGGTCCAGAGTGCTGTAGGAGGAATTCCTAGCTAGGGGAGAGCAAGCACCCGGTTTCCTTGGCTTCGACTGGCCTGTGCACACAGAGGCGTGCCAGCAGTGAAGACAGCGCAGGCAGCAAGGGGGTGTGGCAGGCAGCTACATGGTGGCAGGGGTCCTGCTTGAAAGTGGGGTTCTGAGTGTTTTGTCCTCAGGCCCCAATGGCCAGGTGCACACACAGCCTCTGGACCTGCAGCTTCCGAGCAGCGCAAGTGACACACAGCCACACGCTGGTGTCTTCTCGAAAAAACTGTGCTCCATCGATGTGCTGCTGGCTGGCAGAGGCCTAGGCCAGCACAGGCCCTAGGGAGGCCTGGCTGAGCCTGTGATGGGTCCCGACCTAGCAGTGCCCAGGGCAAGCCTGGGACTGCAGGCCAGGCTGCAGGCTCATTCCAGGTTGGGCCTGCTGCAGAGAGCCTTCAGCTAGGACTTCCAGGTGCCATGCTCAGTGCAGTGGCTTTGGCCTGCAATCCACATGCCTCACTCGGGCCGCCCTGCCTGTCAGAGCCACACTCCCTAAAAGTGTGTTCCTGAGGCAGTAGGACCATTGGGGAAGTGGGGATCTCCCAGCATGAGAGGTGTGCCTAGAACATTGCTATGTGTACAAAGAGGATTCCCTGCTCCTCTGGCACTGGGGAGACCTTTTCTGCCCCCAGGAGACACTTGGCACACACAGTGTTTCCCCACGGAAAGCAGTGTGAGAAAGAGCCCCCACCAGGGAAGAATGGCACTCTCCCATAGAAGCCCTCCATGCAGCAGGCTGTCATGGACTCGCCTGCAGGCCTTTGTGGCTGGAGAGAGTGCAGCTCCTCTGGAGGCTCTGGGTCAATTTGCATGCCCCTTTGAGCAAACGAGGCTTGTGGGATGAGGTCCTTGCCAAGAATGGCAAGCAGCCTGCTCCTTTCGATGAGACGCATGTGTGGTGAGAGAGGCTTGGCAGCAGAGAAGAAGCAAGAGGGGCAGCCAGGGAGGGGATTTGCATGCAGCTTGGAGGCCCCAGATCGCCTGCTGCACAACCAGGGAATGCCGGCTATGCCCATCAGATCCCATTCACAAGTGGGCACTAAGCTTCAGGACCTGCCCATCTCCAGCCAAGAAACCACACACAGGCCACACCCTGAGTCCTGCCAAGGGTGATCTTTGCTCCCTGGGTTGGCTGAATGGCACGAGTGTGTTAGGGCAGAGAAGGCCCTAGGAGGTCTTCAGGGAGTGGCCTCAGCATAGCAGTGCTCAGGAAAAGGCACTCTCCTTTCTGTAGGCTGCATGCACACTGCAGTTTCTCCTGGAGGCAGAGAGAGTTCAGCTAGGCGATCCATGGCTGAAGGCAAAGCAGAGAGTTTTCCAGCGGAACGATGGCATCATCTGCTGGCTGACAAGCATGGGAGGAGAAGCCTCGCTCAAATGAGTTCCTGAGGAACGTTCCAAGCAGGGGGCACTCTGGCTCCAGAAGTGAGAGAGTCCTGCTTAGGACCTCCTTCTGGCAACAGAGTGGATGCCAAGGGCATGTGGGTGGGACGGTGCTCGGAAGCCACAGGGGAGGTTTGAGGCACCCAATGCTCTGTGGTGACAAACGCTGCTTGTCCGAGCATGCATGAACTCCTCCAAGGCTTTGGATTGGGAAAGCTTTCCTTAGCAGAAGGCTTCCTGCCAAGTGCTGCAGGCCTTTCTGGATGGCTAAGCTGCAGCTTCCTTGCAGGCTGCTGGTCCAGGGGCACGTGTCCCCTGGTCCAGAGTGCTGTAGGAGGAATTCCTAGCTAGGGGAGAGCAAGCACCCGGTTTCCTTGGCTTCGACTGGCCTGTGCACACAGAGGCCTGCCAGCAGTGAAGACAGCGCAGGCAGCAAGGGGGTGTGGCAGGCAGCTACATGGTGGCAGGGGTCCTGCTTGAAAGTGGGGTTCTGAGTGTTTTGTCCTCAGGCCCCAATGGCCACGTGCACACACAGCCTCTGGACCTGCAGCTTCCGAGCAGTGCAAGTGACACACAGCCACACGCTGGTGTCTTCTCGAAAAAACTGTGCTCCATCGAGGTGCTGCTGGCTGGCAGAGGCCTAGGCCAGCACAGGCCCTAGGGAGGCCTGGCTGAGCCTGGGATGGGTCCCGACCTAGCAGTGCCCAGGGCAAGCCTGGGACTGCAGGCCAGGCTGCAGGCTCATTCCAGGTTGGGCCTGCTGCAGAGAGCCTTCAGCTAGGACTTCCAGGTGCCATGCTCAGTGCAGTGGCTTTGGCCTGCAATCCACATGCCTCACTCGGGCCGCCCTGCCTGTCAGAGCCACACTCCCTAAAAGTGTGTTCCTGAGGCAGTAGGACCATTGGGGAAGTGGGGATCTCCCAGCATGAGAGGTGTGCCTAGAACATTGCTATGTGTACAAAGAGGATTCCCTGCTCCTCTGGCACTGGGGAGACATTTTCTGCCCCCAGGAGACACTTGGCACACACAGTGTTTCCCCACGGAAAGCAGTGTGAGAAAGAGCCCCCACCAGGGAAGAATGGCACTCTCCCATAGAAGCCCTCCATGCAGCAGGCTGTCATGGACTCACCTGCAGGCCTTTGTGGCTGGAGAGAGTGCAGCTCCTCTGGAGGCTCTGGGTCAATTTGCACGCCCCTTTGAGCAAACGAGGCTTGTGGGATGAGGTCCTTGCCAAGAATGGCAAGCAGCCTGCTCCTTTCGATGAGACGCATGTGTGGTGAGAGAGGCTTGGCAGCAGAGAAGAAGCAAGAGGGGCAGCCAGGGAGGGGATTTGCATGCAGCTTGGAGGCCCCAGATCGCCTGCTGCACAACCAGGGAATGCCGGCTATGCCCATCAGATCCCATTCACAAGTGGGCACTAAGCTTCAGGACCTGCCAATCTCCAGCCAAGAAACCACACACAGGCCACACCCTGAGTCCTGCCAAGGGTGATCTTTGCTCCCTGGGTTGGCTGAATGGCACGACTGTGTTAGGGCAGAGAAGGCCCTAGGAGGTCTTCAGGGAGTGGCCTCAGCATAGCAGTGCTCAGGAAAAGGCACTCTCCTTTCTGTAGGCTGCATGCACACTGCAGTTTCTCCTGGAGGCAGAGAGAGTTCAGCTAGGCGATCCATGGCTGAAGGCAAAGCAGAGAGTTTTCCAGCAGAACGATGGCATCATCTGCTGGCTGACAAGCATGGGAGGAGAAGCCTCGCTCAAATGAGTTCCTGAGGAACGTTCCAAGCAGGGGGCACTCTGGCTCCAGAAGTGAGAGAGTCCTGCTTAGGACCTCCTTCTGGCAACAGAGTGGATGCCAAGGGCATGTGGGTGGGATGGTGCTCGGAAGCCACAGGGGAGGTTTGAGGCACCCAATGCTCTGTGGTGACAAACGCTGCTTGTCCGAGCATGCATGAACTCCTCCAAGGCTTTGGAGTGGGAAAGCTTTCCTTAGCAGAAGGCTTCCTGCCAAGTGCTGCAGGCCTTTCTGGATGGCTAAGCTGCAGCTTCCTTGCAGGCTGCTGGTCCAGGGGCACGTGTCCCCTGGTCCAGAGTGCTGTAGGAGGAATTCCTAGCTAGGGGAGAGCAAGCACCCGGTTTCCTTGGCTTCGACTGGCCTGTGCACACAGAGGCGTGCCAGCAGTGAAGACAGCGCAGGCAGCAAGGGGGTGTGGCAGGCAGCTACATGGTGGCAGGGGTCCTGCTTGAAAGTGGGGTTCTGAGTGTTTTGTCCTCAGGCCCCAATGGCCAGGTGCACACACAGCCTCTGGACCTGCAGCTTCCGAGCAGCGCAAGTGACACACAGCCACACGCTGGTGTCTTCTCGAAAAAACTGTGCTCCATCGATGTGCTGCTGGCTGGCAGAGGCCTAGGCCAGCACAGGCCCTAGGGAGGCCTGGCTGAGCCTGTGATGGGTCCCGACCTAGCAGTGCCCAGGGCAAGCCTGGGACTGCAGGCCAGGCTGCAGGCTCATTCCAGGTTGGGCCTGCTGCAGAGAGCCTTCAGCTAGGACTTCCAGGTGCCATGCTCAGTGCAGTGGCTTTGGCCTGCAATCCACATGCCTCACTCGGGCCGCCCTGCCTGTCAGAGCCACACTCCCTAAAAGTGTGTTCCTGAGGCAGTAGGACCATTGGGGAAGTGGGGATCTCCCAGCATGAGAGGTGTGCCTAGAACATTGCTATGTGTACAAAGAGGATTCCCTGCTCCTCTGGCACTGGGGAGACATTTTCTGCCCCCAGGAGACACTTGGCACACACAGTGTTTCCCCACGGAAAGCAGTGTGAGAAAGAGCCCCCACCAGGGAAGAATGGCACTCTCCCATAGAAGCCCTCCATGCAGCAGGCTGTCATGGACTCACCTGCAGGCCTTTGTGGCTGGAGAGAGTGCAGCTCCTCTGGAGGCTCTGGGTCAATTTGCACGCCCCTTTGAGCAAACGAGGCTTGTGGGATGAGGTCCTTGCCAAGAATGGCAAGCAGCCTGCTCCTTTCGATGAGACGCATGTGTGGTGAGAGAGGCTTGGCAGCAGAGAAGAAGCAAGAGGGGCAGCCAGGGAGGGGATTTGCATGCAGCTTGGAGGCCCCAGATCGCCTGCTGCACAACCAGGGAATGCCGGCTATGCCCATCAGATCCCATTCACAAGTGGGCACTAAGCTTCAGGACCTGCCCATCTCCAGCCAAGAAACCACACACAGGCCACACCCTGAGTCCTGCCAAGGGTGATCTTTGCTCCCTGGGTTGGCTGAATGGCACGACTGTGTTAGGGCAGAGAAGGCCCTAGGAGGTCTACAGGGAGTGGCCTCAGCATAGCAGTGCTCAGGAAAAGGCACTCTCCTTTCTGTAGGCTGCATGCACACTGCAGTTTCTCCTGGAGGCAGAGAGAGTTCAGCTAGGCGATCCATGGCTGAAGGCAAAGCAGAGAGTTTTCCAGCAGAACGATGGCATCATCTGCTGGCTGACAAGCATGGGAGGAGAAGCCTCGCTCAAATGAGTTCCTGAGGAACGTTCCAAGCAGGGGGCACTCTGGCTCCAGAAGTGAGAGAGTCCTGCTTAGGACCTCCTTCTGGCAACAGAGTGGATGCCAAGGGCATGTGGGTGGGACGGTGCTCGGAAGCCACAGGGGAGGTTTGAGGCACCCAATGCTCTGTGGTGACAAACGCTGCTTGTCCGAGCATGCATGAACTCCTCCAAGGCTTTGGATTGGGAAAGCTTTCCTTAGCAGAAGGCTTCCTGCCAAGTGCTGCAGGCCTTTCTGGATGGCTAAGCTGCAGCTTCCTTGCAGGCTGCTGGTCCAGGGGCACGTGTCCCCTGGTCCAGAGTGCTGTAGGAGGAATTCCTAGCTAGGGGAGAGCAAGCACCCGGTTTCCTAAGCTTCGACTGGCCTGTGCACACAGAGGCGTGCCAGCAGTGAAGACAGCGCAGGCAGCAAGGGGGTGTGGCAGGCAGCTACATGGTGGCAGGGGTCCTGCTTGAAAGTGGGGTTCTGAGTGTTTTGTCCTCAGGCCCCAATGGCCAGGTGCACACACAGCCTCTGGACCTGCAGCTTCCGAGCAGTGCAAGTGACACACAGCCACACGCTGGTGTCTTCTCGAAGAAACTGTGCTCCATCGAGGTGCTGCTGGCTGGCAGAGGCCTAGGCCAGCACAGGCCCTAGGGAGGCCTGGCTGAGCCTGGGATGGGTCCCGACCTAGCAGTGCCCAGGGCAAGCCTGGGACTGCAGGCCATGCTGCAGGCTCATTCCAGGTTGGGCCTGCTGCAGAGAGCCTTCAGCTAGGACTTCCAGGTGCCATGCTCAGTGCAGTGGCTTTGGCCTGCAATCCACATGCCTCACTCGGGCCACCCTGCCTGTCAGAGCCACACTCCCTAAAAGTGTGTTCCTGAGGCAGTAGGACCATTGGGGAAGTGGGGATCTCCCAGCATGAGAGGTGTGCCTAGAACATTGCTATGTGTACAAAGAGGATTCCCTGCTCCTCTGGCACTGGGGAGACATTTTCTGCCCCCAGGAGACACTTGGCACACACAGTGTTTCCCCACGGAAAGCAGTGTGAGAAAGAGCCCCCACCAGGGAAGAATGGCACTCTCCCATAGAAGCCCTCCATGCAGCAGGCTGTCATGGACTCGCCTGCAGGCCTTTGTGGCTGGAGAGAGTGCAGCTCCTCTGGAGGCTCTGGGTCAATTTGCATGCCCCTTTGAGCAAACGAGGCTTGTGGGATGAGGCCCTTGCCAAGAATGGCAAGCAGCCTGCTCCTTTCGATGAGACTCATGTGTGGTGAGAGAGGCTTGGCAGCAGAGAAGAAGCAAGAGGGGCAGCCAGGGAGGGGATTTGCATGCAGCTTGGAGGCCCCAGATCGCCTGCTGCACAACCAGGGAATGCCGGCTATGCCCATCAGATCCCATTCACAAGTGGGCACTAAGCTTCAGGACCGGCCCATCTCCAGCCAAGAAACCACACACAGGCCACACCCTGAGTCCTGCCAAGGGTGATCTTTGCTCCCTGGGTTGGCTGAATGGCACGAGTGTGTTAGAGGAGAGAAGGCCCTAGGAGGTCTTCAGGGAGTGGCCTCAGCATAGCAGTGCTCAGGAAAAGGCACTCTCCTTTCTGTAGGCTGCATGCACACTGCAGTTTCTCCTGGAGGCAGAGAGAGTTCAGCTAGGCAATCCATGGCTGAAGGCAAAGCAGAGAGTTTTCCAGAGGAACGATGGCATCATCTGCTGGCTGACAAGCATGGGAGGAGAAGCCTCGCTCAAATGAGTTCCTGAGGAACGTTCCAAGCAGGGGGCACTCTGGCTCCAGAAGTGAGAGAGTCCTGCTTAGGACCTCCTTCTGGCAACAGAGTGGATGCCAAGGGCATGTGGGTGGGACGGTGCTCGGAAGCCACAGGGGAGGTTTGAGGCACCCAATGCTCTGTGGTGACAAACGCTGCTTGTCCGAGCATGCATGAACTCCTCCAAGGCTTTGGATTGGGAAAGCTTTCCTTAGCAGAAGGCTTCCTGCCAAGTGCTGCAGGCCTTTCTGGATGGCTAAGCTGCAGCTTCCTTGCAGGCTGCTGGTCCAGGGGCACGTGTCCCCTGGTCCAGAGTGCTGTAGGAGGAATTCCTAGCTAGGGGAGAGCAAGCACCCGGTTTCCTAAGCTTCGACTGGCCTGTGCACACAGAGGCGTGCCAGCAGTGAAGACAGCGCAGGCAGCAAGGGGGTGTGGCAGGCAGCTACATGGTGGCAGGGTTCCTGCTTGAAAGTGGGGTTCTGAGTGTTTTGTCCTCAGGCCCCAATGGCCACGTGCACACACAGCCTCTGGACCTGCAGCTTCCGAGCAGTGCAAGTGACACACAGCCACACGCTGGTGTCTTCTCGAAAAAGCTGTGCTCCATCAATGTGCTGCTGGCTGGCAGAGGCCTAGGCCAGCACAGGCCCTAGGGAAGCCTGGCTGAGCCTGGGATGGGTCCCGACCTAGCAGTGCCCAGGGCAAGCCTGGGACTGCAGGCCAGGCTGCAGGCTCATTCCAGGTTGGGCCTGCTGCAGAGAGCCTTCAGCTAGGACTTCCAGGTGCCATGCTCAGTGCAGTGGCTTTGGCCTGCAATCCACATGCCTCACTCGGGCCGCCCTGCCTGTCAGAGCCACACTCCCTAAAAGTGTGTTCCTGAGGCAGTAGGACCATTGGGGAAGTGGGGATCTCCCAGCATGAGAGGTGTGCCTAGAACATTGCTCTGTGTACAAAGAGGATTCCCTGCTCCTCTGGCACTGGGGAGACATTTTCTGCCCCCAGGAGACACTTGGCACACACAGTGTTTCCCCACGGAAAGCAGTGTGAGAAAGAGCCCCCACCAGGGAAGAATGGCACTCTCCCATAGAAGCCCTCCATGCAGCAGGCTGTCATGGACTCGCCTGCAGGCCTTTGTGGCTGGAGAGAGTGCAGCTCCTCTGGAGGCTCTGGGTCAATTTGCACGCCCCTTTGAGCAAACGAGGCTTGTGGGATGAGGTCCTTGCCAAGAATGGCAAGCAGCCTGCTCCTTTCAATGAGACGCATGTGTGGTGAGAGAGGCTTGGCAGCAGAGAAGAAGCAAGAGGGGCAGCCAGGGAGGGGATTTGCATGCAGCTTGGAGGCCCCAGATCGCCTGCTGCACAACCAGGGAATGCCGGCTATGCCCATCAGATCCCATTCACAAGTGGGCACTAAGCTTCAGGACCTGCCCATCTCCAGCCAAGAAACCACACACAGGCCACACCCTGAGTCCTGCCAAGGGTGATCTTTGCTCCCTGGGTTGGCTGAATGGCACGAGTGTGTTAGGGCAGAGAAGGCCCTAGGAGGTCTTCAGGGAGTGGCCTCAGCATAGCAGTGCTCAGGAAAAGGCACTCTCCTTTCTGTAGGCTGCATGCACACTGCAGTTTCTCCTGGAGGCAGAGAGAGTTCAGCTAGGCGATCCATGGCTGAAGGCAAAGCAGAGAGTTTTCCAGCAGAACGATGGCATCATCTGCTGGCTGACAAGCATGGGAGGAGAAGCCTCGCTCAAATGAGTTCCTGAGGAACGTTCCAAGCAGGGGGCACTCTGGCTCCAGAAGTGAGAGAGTCCTGCTTAGGACCTCCTTCTGGCAACAGAGTGGATGCCAAGGGCATGTGGGTGGGACGGTGCTCGGAAGCCACAGGGGAGGTTTGAGGCACCCAATGCTCTGTGGTGACAAACGCTGCTTGTCCGAGCATGCATGAACTCCTCCAAGGCTTTGGAGTGGGAAAGCTTTCCTTAGCAGAAGGCTTCCTGCCAAGTGCTGCAGGCCTTTCTGGATGGCTAAGCTGCAGCTTCCTTGCAGGCTGCTGGTCCAGGGGCACGTGTCCCCTGGTCCAGAGTGCTGTAGGAGGAATTCCTAGCTAGGGGAGAGCAAGCACCCGGTTTCCTTGGCTTCGACTGGCCTGTGCACACAGAGGCCTGCCAGCAGTGAAGACAGCGCAGGCAGCAAGGGGGTGTGGCAGGCAGCTACATGGTGGCAGGGGTCCTGCTTGAAAGTGGGGTTCTGAGTGTTTTGTCCTCAGGCCCCAATGGCCAGGTGCACACACAGCCTCTGGACCTGCAGCTTCCGAGCAGTGCAAGTGACACACAGCCACACGCTGGTGTCTTCTCGAAGAAACTGTGCTCCATCGAGGTGCTGCTGGCTGGCAGAGGCCTAGGCCAGCACAGGCCCTAGGGAGGCCTGGCTGAGCCTGGGATGGGTCCCGACCTAGCAGTGCCCAGGGCAAGCCTGGGACTGCAGGCCAGGCTGCAGGCTCATTCCAGGTTGGGCCTGCTGCAGAGAGCCTTCAGCTAGGACTTCCAGGTGCCATGCTCAGTGCAGTGGCTTTGGCCTGCAATCCACATGCCTCACTCGGGCCACCCTGCCTGTCAGAGCCACACTCCCTAAAAGTGTGTTCCTGAGGCAGTAGGACCATTGGGGAAGTGGGGATCTCCCAGCATGAGAGGTGTGCCTAGAACATTGCTATGTGTACAAAGAGGATTCCCTGCTCCTCTGGCACTGGGGAGACATTTTCTGCCCCCAGGAGACACTTGGCACACACAGTGTTTCCCCACGGAAAGCAGTGTGAGAAAGAGCCCCCACCAGGGAAGAATGGCCCTCTCCCATAGAAGCCCTCCATGCAGCAGGCTGTCATGGACTCGCCTGCAGGCCTTTGTGGCTGGAGAGAGTGCAGCTCCTCTGGAGGCTCTGGGTCAATTTGCACGCCCCTTTGAGCAAACGAGGCTTGTGGGATGAGGTCCTTGCCAAGAATGGCAAGCAGCCTGCTCCTTTCGATGAGACGCATGTGTGGTGAGAGAGGCTTGGCAGCAGAGAAGAAGCAAGAGGGGCAGCCAGGGAGGGGATTTGCATGCAGCTTGGAGGCCCCAGATCGCCTGCTGCACAACCAGGGAATGCCGGCTATGCCCATCAGATCCCATTCACAAGTGGGCACTAAGCTTCAGGACCTGCCCATCTCCAGCCAAGAAACCACACACAGGCCACACCCTGAGTCCTGCCAAGGGTGATCTTTGCTCCCTGGGTTGGCTGAATGGCACGACTGTGTTAGGGCAGAGAAGGCCCTAGGAGGTCTTCAGGGAGTGGCCTCAGCATAGCAGTGCTCAGGAAAAGGCACTCTCCTTTCTGTAGGCTGCATGCACACTGCAGTTTCTCCTGGAGGCAGAGAGAGTTCAGCTAGGCGATCCATGGCTGAAGGCAAAGCAGAGAGTTTTCCAGCGGGACGATGGCATCATCTGCTGGCTGACAAGCATGGGAGGAGAAGCCTCGCTCAAATGAGTTCCTGAGGAACGTTCCAAGCAGGGGGCACTCTGGCTCCAGAAGTGAGAGAGTCCTGCTTAGGACCTCCTTCTGGCAACAGAGTGGATGCCAAGGGCATGTGGGTGGGACGGTGCTCGGAAGCCACAGGGGAGGTTTGAGGCACCCAATGCTCTGTGGTGACAAACGCTGCTTGTCCGAGCATGCATGAACTCCTCCAAGGCTTTGGAGTGGGAAAGCTTTCCTTAGCAGAAGGCTTCCTGCCAAGTGCTGCAGGCCTTTCTGGATGGCTAAGCTGCAGCTTCCTTGCAGGCTGCTGGTCCAGGGGCACGTGTCCCCTGGTCCAGAGTGCTGTAGGAGGAATTCCTAGCTAGGGGAGAGCAAGCACCTGGTTTCCTTGGCTTCGACTGGCCTGTGCACACAGAGGCGTGCCAGCAGTGAAGACAGCGCAGGCAGCAAGGGGGTGTGGCAGGCAGCTACATGGTGGCAGGGTTCCTGCTTGAAAGTGGGGTTCTGAGTGTTTTGTCCTCAGGCCCCAATGGCCACGTGCACACACAGCCTCTGGACCTGCAGCTTCCGAGCAGTGCAAGTGACACACAGCCACACGCTGGTGTCTTCTCGAAAAAACTGTGCTCCATCAATGTGCTGCTGGCTGGCAGAGGCCTAGGCCAGCACAGGCCCTAGGGAAGCCTGGCTGAGCCTGGGATGGGTCCCGACCTAGCAGTGCCCAGGGCAAGCCTGGGACTGCAGGCCAGGCTGCAGGCTCATTCCAGGTTGGGCCTGCTGCAGAGAGCCTTCAGCTAGGACTTCCAGGTGCCATGCTCAGTGCAGTGGCTTTGGCCTGCAATCCACATGCCTCACTCGGGCCGCCCTGCCTGTCAGAGCCACACTCCCTAAAAGTGTGTTCCTGAGGCAGTAGGACCATTGGGGAAGTGGGGATCTCCCAGCATGAGAGGTGTGCCTAGAACATTGCTATGTGTACAAAGAGGATTCCCTGCTCCTCTGGCACTGGGGAGACATTTTCTGCCCCCAGGAGACACTTGGCACACACAGTGTTTCCCCACGGAAAGCAGTGTGAGAAAGAGCCCCCACCAGGGAAGAATGGCACTCTCCCATAGAAGCCCTCCATGCAGCAGGCTGTCATGGACTCGCCTGCAGGCCTTTGTGGCTGGAGAGAGTGCAGCTCCTCTGGAGGCTCTGGGTCAATTTGCACGCCCCTTTGAGCAAACAAGGCTTGTGGGATGAGGTCCTTGCCAAGAATGGCAAGCAGCCTGCTCCTTTCAATGAGACGCATGTGTGGTGAGAGAGGCTTGGCAGCAGAGAAGAAGCAAGAGGGGCAGCCAGGGAGGGGATTTGCATGCAGCTTGGAGGCCCCAGATCGCCTGCTGCACAACCAGGGAATGCCGGCTATGCCCATCAGATCCCATTCACAAGTGGGCACTAAGCTTCAGGACCTGCCCATCTCCAGCCAAGAAACCACACACAGGCCACACCCTGAGTCCTGCCAAGGGTGATCTTTGCTCCTTGGGTTGGCTGAATGGCACGACTGTGTTAGGGCAGAGAAGGCCCTAGGAGGTCTTCAGGGAGTGGCCTCAGCATAGCAGTGCTCAGGAAAAGGCACTCTCCTTTCTGTAGGCTGCATGCACACTGCAGTTTCTCCTGGAGGCAGAGAGAGTTCAGCTAGGCGATCCATGGCTGAAGGCAAAGCAGAGAGTTTTCCAGCGGAACGATGGCATCATCTGCTGGCTGACAAGCATGGGAGGAGAAGCCTCGCTCAAATGAGTTCCTGAGGAACGTTCCAAGCAGGGGGCACTCTGGCTCCAGAAGTGAGAGAGTCCTGCTTAGGACCTCCTTCTGGCAACAGAGTGGATGCCAAGGGCATGTGGATGGGATGGTGCTCGGAAGCCACAGGGGAGGTTTGAGGCACCCAATGCTCTGTGGTGACAAACGCTGCTTGTCCGAGCATGCATGAACTCCTCCAAGGCTTTGGATTGGGAAAGCTTTCCTTAGCAGAAGGCTTCCTGCCAAGTGCTGCAGGCCTTTCTGGATGGCTAAGCTGCAGCTTCCTTGCAGGCTGCTGGTCCAGGGGCACGTGTTCCCTGGTCCAGAGTGCTGTAGGAGGAATTCCTAGCTAGGGGAGAGCAAGCACCCGGTTCCCTTGGCTTCGACTGGCCTGTGCACACAGAGGCCTGCCAGCAGTGAAGACAGCGCAGGCAGCAAGGGGGTGTGGCAGGCAGCTACATGGTGGCAGGGGTCCTGCTTGAAAGTGGGGTTCTGAGTGTTTTGTCCTCAGGCCCCAATGGCCACGTGCACACACAGCCTCTGGACCTGCAGCTTCCGAGCAGTGCAAGTGACACACAGCCACACGCTGGTGTCTTCTCGAAAAAACTGTGCTCCATCGAGGTGCTGCTGGCTGGCAGAGGCCTAGGCCAGCACAGGCCCTAGGGAGGCCTGGCTGAGCCTGGGATGGGTCCCGACCTAGCAGTGCCCAGGGCAAGCCTGGGACTGCAGGCCAGGCTGCAGGCTCATTCCAGGTTGGGCCTGCTGCAGAGAGCCTTCAGCTAGGACTTCCAGGTGCCATGCTCAGTGCAGTGGCTTTGGCCTGCAATCCACATGCCTCACTCGGGCCGCCCTGCCTGTCAGAGCCACACTCCCTAAAAGTGTGTTCCTGAGGCAGTAGGACCATTGGGGAAGTGGGGATCTCCCAGCATGAGAGGTGTGCCTAGAACATTGCTATGTGTACAAAGAGGATTCCCTGCTCCTCTGGCACTGGGGAGACATTTTCTGCCCCCAGGAGACACTTGGCACACACAGTGTTTCCCCACGGAAAGCAGTGTGAGAAAGAGCCCCCACCAGGGAAGAATGGCACTCTCCCATAGAAGCCCTCCATGCAGCAGGCTGTCATGGACTCGCCTGCAGGCCTTTGTGGCTGGAGAGAGTGCAACTCCTCTGGAGGCTCTGGGTCAATTTGCATGCCCCTTTGAGCAAACGAGGCTTGTGGGATGAGGTCCTTGCCAAGAATGGCAAGCAGCCTGCTCCTTTCGATGAGACGCATGTGTGGTGAGAGAGGCTTGGCAGCAGAGAAGAAGCAAGAGGGGCAGCCAGGGAGGGGATTTGCATGCAGCTTGGAGGCCCCAGATCGCCTGCTGCACAACCAGAGAATGCCGGCTATGCCCATCAGATCCCATTCACAAGTGGGCACTAAGCTTCAGGACCTGCCCATCTCCAGCCAAGAAACCACACACAGGCCACACCCTGAGTCCTGCCAAGGGTGATCTTTGCTCCCTGGGTTGGCTGAATGGCACGAGTGTGTTAGGGGAGAGAAGGCCCTAGGAGGTCTTCAGGGAGTGGCCTCAGCATAGCAGTGCTCAGGAAAAGGCACTCTCCTTTCTGTAGGCTGCATGCACACTGCAGTTTCTCCTGGAGGCAGAGAGAGTTCAGCTAGGCGATCCATGGCTGAAGGCAAAGCAGAGAGTTTTCCAGCGGAACGATGGCATCATCTGCTGGCTGACAAGCATGGGAGGAGAAGCCTCGCTCAAATGAGTTCCTGAGGAACGTTCCAAGCAGGGGGCACTCTGGCTCCAGAAGTGAGAGAGTCCTGCTTAGGACCTCCTTCTGGCAACAGAGTGGATGCCAAGGGCATGTGGGTGGGACGGTGTTCGGAAGCCACAGGGGAGGTTTGAGGCACCCAATGCTCTGTGGTGACAAACGCTGCTTGTCCGAGCATGCATGAACTCCTCCAAGGCTTTGGATTGGGAAAGCTTTCCTTAGCAGAAGGCTTCCTGCCAAGTACTGCAGGCCTTTCTGGATGGCTAAGCTGCAGCTTCCTTGCAGTCTGCTGGTCCAGGGGCACGTGTCCCCTGGTCCAGAGTGCTGTAGGAGGAATTCCTAGCTAGGGGAGAGCAAGCACCCGGTTTCCTTGGCTTCGACTGGCCTGTGCACACAGAGGCGTGCCAGCAGTGAAGACAGCACAGGCAGCAAGGGGGTGTGGCAGGCAGCTACATGGTGGCAGGGTTCCTGCTTGAAAGTGGGGTTCTGAGTGTTTTGTCCTCAGGCCCCAATGGCCACGTGCACACACAGCCTCTGGACCTGCAGCTTCCGAGCAGTGCAAGTGACACACAGCCACACGCTGGGGTCTTCTCGAAAGAACTGTGCTCCATCGAGGTGCTGCTGGCTGGCAGAGGCCTAGGCCAGCACAGGCCCTAGGGAGGCCTGGCTGAGCCTGGGATGGGTCCCGACCTAGCAGTGCCCAGGGCAAGCCTGGGACTGCAGGCCAGGCTGCAGGCTCATTCCAGGTTGGGCCTGCTGCAGAGAGCCTTCAGCTAGGACTTCCAGGTGCCATGCTCAGTGCAGTGGCTTTGGCCTGCAATCCACATGCCTCACTCGGGCCGCCCTGCCTGTCAGAACCACACTCCCTAAAAGTGTGTTCCTGAGGCAGTTGGATCGTTGGGGAAGTGGGGATCTCCCAGCATGGGAGGTGTGCCTAGAACATTGCTCTGTGTACAAAGAGGATTCCCTGCTCCTCTGGCACTGGGGAGACATTTTCTGCCCCCAGGAGACACTTGGCACACACAGTGTTTCCCCACGGAAAGCAGTGTGAGAAAGAGCCCCCACCAGGGAAGAATGGCACTCTCCCATAGAAGCCCTCCATGCAGCAGGCTGTCATGGACTCGCCTGCAGGCCTTTGTGGCTGGAGAGAGTGCAGCTCCTCTGGAGGCTCTGGGTCAATTTGCACGCCCCTTTGAGCAAACGAGGCTTGTGGGATGAGGTCCTTGCCAAGAATGGCAAGCAGCCTGCTCCTTTCGATGAGACGCATGTGTGGTGAGAGAGGCTTGGCAGCAGAGAAGAAGCAAGAGGGGCAGCCAGGGAGGGGATTTGCATGCAGCTTGGAGGCCCCAGATCGCCTGCTGCACAACCAGGGAATGCCGGCTATGCCCATCAGATCCCATTCACAAGTGGGCACTAAGCTTCAGGACCTGCCCATCTCCAGCCAAGAAACCACACACAGGCCACATCCTGAGTCCTGCCAAGGGTGATCTTTGCTCCCTGGGTTGGCTGAATGGCACGAGTTTGTTAGGGGAGAGAAGGCCCTTGGAGGTCTTCAGGGAGTGGCCTCAGCATAGCAGTGCTCAGGAAAAGGCACTCTCCTTTCTGTAGGCTGCATGCACACTGCAGTTTCTCCTGGAGGCAGAGAGAGTTCAGCTAGGCGATCCATGGCTGAAGGCAAAGCAGAGAGTTTTCCAGCGGAACGATGGCATCATCTGCTGGCTGACAAGCATGGGAGGAGAAGCCTCGCTCAAATGAGTTCCTGAGGAACGTTCCAAGCAGGGGGCACTCTGGCTCCAGAAGTGAGAGAGTCCTGCTTAGGACCTCCTTCTGGCAACAGAGTGGATGCCAAGGGCATGTGGGTGGGACGGTGTTCGGAAGCCACAGGGGAGGTTTGAGGCACCCAATGCTCTGTGGTGACAAACGCTGCTTGTCCGAGCATGCATGAACTCCTCCAAGGCTTTGGATTGGGAAAGCTTTCCTTAGCAGAAGGCTTCCTGCCAAGTACTGCAGGCCTTTCTGGATGGCTAAGCTGCAGCTTCCTTGCAGTCTGCTGGTCCAGGGGCACGTGTCCCCTGGTCCAGAGTGCTGTAGGAGGAATTCCTAGCTAGGGGAGAGCAAGCACCCGGTTTCCTTGGCTTCGACTGGCCTGTGCACACAGAGGCGTGCCAGCAGTGAAGACAGCACAGGCAGCAAGGGGGTGTGGCAGGAAGCTACATGGTGGCAGGGGTCCTGCTTGAAAGTGGGGTTCTGAGTGTTTTGTCCTCAGGCCCCAATGGCCACGTGCACACACAGCCTCTGGACCTGCAGCTTCCGAGCAGTGCAAGTGACACACAGCCACACGCTGGGGTCTTCTCGAAAGAACTGTGCTCCATCGAGGTGCTGCTGGCTGGCAGAGGCCTAGGCCAGCACAGGCCCTAGGGAGGCCTGGCTGAGCCTGGGATGGGTCCCGACCTAGCAGTGCCCAGGGCAAGCCTGGGACTGCAGGCCAGGCTGCAGGCTCATTCCAGGTTGGGCCTGCTGCAGAGAGCCTTCAGCTAGGACTTCCAGGTGCCATGCTCAGTGCAGTGGCTTTGGCCTGCAATCCACATGCCTCACTCGGGCCGCCCTGCCTGTCAGAGCCACATTCCCTAAAAGTGTGTTCCTGAGGCAGTTGGACCATTGGGGAAGTGGGGATCTCCCAGCATGAGAGGTGTGCCTAGAACATTGCTATGTGTACAAAGAGGATTCCCTGCTCCTCTGGCACTGGGGAGACATTTTCTGCCCCCAGGAGACACTTGGCACACACAGTGTTTCCCCACGGAAAGCAGTGTGAGAAAGAGCCCCCACCAGGGAAGAATGGCACTCTCCCATAGAAGCCCTCCATGCAGCAGGCTGTCATGGACTCGCCTGCAGGCCTTTGTGGCTGGAGAGAGTGCAGCTCCTCTGGAGGCTCTGGGTCAATTTGCACGCCCCTTTGAGCAAACGAGGCTTGTGGGATGAGGTCCTTGCCAAGAATGGCAAGCAGCCTGCTCCTTTCGATGAGACGCATGTGTGGTGAGAGAGGCTTGGCAGCAGAGAAGAAGCAAGAGGGGCAGCCAGGGAGGGGATTTGCATGCAGCTTGGAGGCCCCAGATCGCCTGCTGCACAACCAGGGAATGCCGGCTATGCCCATCAGATCCCATTCACAAGTGGGCACTAAGCTTCAGGACCTGCCCATCTCCAGCCGAGAAACCACACACAGGCCACACCCTGAGTCCTGCCAAGGGTGATCTTTGCTCCCTGGGTTGGCTGAATGGCACGAGTGTATTAGAGGAGAGAAGGCCCTAGGAGGTCTTCAGGGAGTGGCCTCAGCATAGCAGTGCTCAGGAAAAGGCACTCTCCTTTCTGTAGGCTGCATGCACACTGCAGTTTCTCCTGGTGGCAGAGAGAGTTCAGCTAGGCGATCCATGGCTGAAGGCAAAGCAGAGAGTTTTCCAGCGGAACGATGGCATCATCTGCTGGCTGACAAGCATGGGAGGAGAAGCCTCGCTCAAATGAGTTCCTGAGGAACGTTCCAAGCAGGGGGCACTCTGGCTCCAGAAGTGAGAGAGTCCTGCTTAGGACCTCCTTCTGGCAACAGAGTGGATGCCAAGGGCATGTGGGTGGGACGGTGCTCGGAAGCCACAGGGGAGGTTTGAGGCACCCAATGCTCTGTGGTGACAAACGCTGCTTGTCCGAGCATGCATGAACTCCTCCAAGGCTTTGGAGTGGGAAAGCTTTCCTTAGCAGAAGGCTTCCTGCCAAGTGCTGCAGGCCTTTCTGGATGGCTAAGCTGCAGCTTCCTTGCAGGCTGCTGGTCCAGGGGCACGTGTCCCCTGGTCCAGAGTGCTGTAGGAGGAATTCCTAGCTAGGGGAGAGCAAGCACCCGGTTTCCTTGGCTTCGACTGGCCTGTGCACACAGAGGCGTGCGAGCAGTGAAGACAGCGCAGGCAGCAAGGGGGTGTGGCAGGCAGCTACATGGTGGCAGGGTTCCTGCTTGAAAGTGGGGTTCTGAGTGTTTTGTCCTCAGGCCCCAATGGCCAGGTGCACACACAGCCTCTGGACCTGCAGCTTCCGAGCAGTGCAAGTGACACACAGCCACACGCTGGTGTCTTCTCGAAAAAACTGTGCTCCATCAATGTGCTGCTGGCTGGCAGAGGCCTAGGCCAGCACAGGCCTTAGGGAAGCCTGGCTGAGCCTGGGATGGGTCCCGACCTAGCAGTGCCCAGGGCAAGCCTGGGACTGCAGGCCAGGCTGCAGGCTCATTCCAGGTTGGGCCTGCTGCAGAGAGCCTTCAGCTAGGACTTCCAGGTGCCATGCTCAGTGCAGTGGCTTTGGCCTGCAATCCACATGCCTCACTCGGGCCACCCTGCCTGTCAGAGCCACACTCCCTAAAAGTGTGTTCCTGAGGCAGTAGGACCATTGGGGAAGTGGGGATCTCCCAGCATGAGAGGTGTGCCTAGAACATTGCTATGTGTACAAAGAGGATTCCCTGCTCCTCTGGCACTGGGGAGACATTTTCTGCCCCCAGGAGACACTTGGCACACACAGTGTTTCCCCACGGAAAGCAGTGTGAGAAAGAGCCCCCACCAGGGAAGAATGGCACTCTCCCATAGAAGCCCTCCATGCAGCAGGCTGTCATGGACTCGCCTGCAGGCCTTTGTGGCTGGAGAGAGTGCAACTCCTCTGGAGGCTCTGGGTCAATTTGCATGCCCCTTTGAGCAAACGAGGCTTGTGGGATGAGGTCCTTGCCAAGAATGGCAAGCAGCCTGCTCCTTTCGATGAGACGCATGTGTGGTGAGAGAGGCTTGGCAGCAGAGAAGAAGCAAGAGGGGCAGCCAGGGAGGGGATTTGCATGCAGCTTGGAGGCCCCAGATCGCCTGCTGCACAACCAGAGAATGCCGGCTATGCCCATCAGATCCCATTCACAAGTGGGCACTAAGCTTCAGGACCTGCCCATCTCCAGCCAAGAAACCACACACAGGCCACACCCTGAGTCCTGCCAAGGGTGATCTTTGCTCCCTGGGTTGGCTGAATGGCACGAGTGTGTTAGGGGAGAGAAGGCCCTAGGAGGTCTTCAGGGAGTGGCCTCAGCATAGCAGTGCTCAGGAAAAGGCACTCTCCTTTCTGTAGGCTGCATGCACACTGCAGTTTCTCCTGGAGGCAGAGAGAGTTCAGCTAGGCGATCCATGGCTGAAGGCAAAGCAGAGAGTTTTCCAGCGGAACGATGGCATCATCTGCTGGCTGACAAGCATGGGAGGAGAAGCCTCGCTCAAATGAGTTCCTGAGGAACGTTCCAAGCAGGGGGCACTCTGGCTCCAGAAGTGAGAGAGTCCTGCTTAGGACCTCCTTCTGGCAACAGAGTGGATGCCAAGGGCATGTGGGTGGGACGGTGTTCGGAAGCCACAGGGGAGGTTTGAGGCACCCAATGCTCTGTGGTGACAAACGCTGCTTGTCCGAGCATGCATGAACTCCTCCAAGGCTTTGGATTGGGAAAGCTTTCCTTAGCAGAAGGCTTCCTGCCAAGTACTGCAGGCCTTTCTGGATGGCTAAGCTGCAGCTTCCTTGCAGTCTGCTGGTCCAGGGGCACGTGTCCCCTGGTCCAGAGTGCTGTAGGAGGAATTCCTAGCTAGGGGAGAGCAAGCACCCGGTTTCCTTGGCTTCGACTGGCCTGTGCACACAGAGGCGTGCCAGCAGTGAAGACAGCACAGGCAGCAAGGGGGTGTGGCAGGCAGCTACATGGTGGCAGGGTTCCTGCTTGAAAGTGGGGTTCTGAGTGTTTTGTCCTCAGGCCCCAATGGCCACGTGCACACACAGCCTCTGGACCTGCAGCTTCCGAGCAGTGCAAGTGACACACAGCCACACGCTGGGGTCTTCTCGAAAGAACTGTGCTCCATCGAGGTGCTGCTGGCTGGCAGAGGCCTAGGCCAGCACAGGCCCTAGGGAGGCCTGGCTGAGCCTGGGATGGGTCCCGACCTAGCAGTGCCCAGGGCAAGCCTGGGACTGCAGGCCAGGCTGCAGGCTCATTCCAGGTTGGGCCTGCTGCAGAGAGCCTTCAGCTAGGACTTCCAGGTGCCATGCTCAGTGCAGTGGCTTTGGCCTGCAATCCACATGCCTCACTCGGGCCGCCCTGCCTGTCAGAACCACACTCCCTAAAAGTGTGTTCCTGAGGCAGTTGGATCGTTGGGGAAGTGGGGATCTCCCAGCATGGGAGGTGTGCCTAGAACATTGCTCTGTGTACAAAGAGGATTCCCTGCTCCTCTGGCACTGGGGAGACATTTTCTGCCCCCAGGAGACACTTGGCACACACAGTGTTTCCCCACGGAAAGCAGTGTGAGAAAGAGCCCCCACCAGGGAAGAATGGCACTCTCCCATAGAAGCCCTCCATGCAGCAGGCTGTCATGGACTCGCCTGCAGGTTTTTGTGGCTGGAGAGAGTGCAGCTCCTCTGGAGGCTCTGGGTCAATTTGCACGCCCCTTTGAGCAAACGAGGCTTGTGGGATGAGGTCCTTGCCAAGAATGGCAAGCAGCCTGCTCCTTTCGATGAGACGCATGTGTGGTGAGAGAGGCTTGGCAGCAGAGAAGAAGCAAGAGGGGCAGCCAGGGAGGGGATTTGCATGCAGCTTGGAGGCCCCAGATCGCCTGCTGCACAACCAGGGAATGCCGGCTATGCCCATCAGATCCCATTCACAAGTGGGCACTAAGCTTCAGGACCTGCCCATCTCCAGCCAAGAAACCACACACAGGCCACACCCTGAGTCCTGCCAAGGGTGATCTTTGCTCCCTGGGTTGGCTGAATGGCACGAGTTTGTTAGGGGAGAGAAGGCCCTTGGAGGTCTTCAGGGAGTGGCCTCAGCATAGCAGTGCTCAGGAAAAGGCACTCTCCTTTCTGTAGGCTGCATGCACACTGCAGTTTCTCCTGGAGGCAGAGAGAGTTCAGCTAGGCGATCCATGGCTGAAGGCAAAGCAGAGAGTTTTCCAGTGGAACGATGGCATCATCTGCTGGCTGACAAGCATGGGAGGAGAAGCCTCGCTCAAATGAGTTCCTGAGGAACGTTCCAAGCAGGGGGCACTCTGGCTCCAGAAGTGAGAGAGTCCTGCTTAGGACCTCCTTCTGGCAACAGAGTGGATGCCAAGGGCATGTGGGTGGGACGGTGTTCGGAAGCCACAGGGGAGGTTTGAGGCACCCAATGCTCTGTGGTGACAAACGCTGCTTGTCCGAGCATGCATGAACTCCTCCAAGGCTTTGGATTGGGAAAGCTTTCCTTAGCAGAAGGCTTCCTGCCAAGTACTGCAGGCCTTTCTGGATGGCTAAGCTGCAGCTTCCTTGCAGTCTGCTGGTCCAGGGGCACGTGTCCCCTGGTCCAGAGTGCTGTAGGAGGAATTCCTAGCTAGGGGAGAGCAAGCACCCGGTTTCCTTGGCTTCGACTGGCCTGTGCACACAGAGGCGTGCCAGCAGTGAAGACAGCACAGGCAGCAAGGGGGTGTGGCAGGCAGCTACATGGTGGCAGGGTTCCTGCTTGAAAGTGGGGTTCTGAGTGTTTTGTCCTCAGGCCCCAATGGCCACGTGCACACACAGCCTCTGGACCTGCAGCTTCCGAGCAGTGCAAGTGACACACAGCCACACGCTGGGGTCTTCTCGAAAGAACTGTGCTCCATCGAGGTGCTGCTGGCTGGCAGAGGCCTAGGCCAGCACAGGCCCTAGGGAGGCCTGGCTGAGCCTGGGATGGGTCCCGACCTAGCAGTGCCCAGGGCAAGCCTGGGACTGCAGGCCAGGCTGCAGGCTCATTCCAGGTTGGGCCTGCTGCAGAGAGCCTTCAGCTAGGACTTCCAGGTGCCATGCTCAGTGCAGTGGCTTTGGCCTGCAATCCACATGCCTCACTCGGGCCGCCCTGCCTGTCAGAGCCACATTCCCTAAAAGTGTGTTCCTGAGGCAGTAGGACCATTGGGGAAGTGGGGATCTCCCAGCATGAGAGGTGTGCCTAGAACATTGCTATGTGTACAAAGAGGATTCCCTGCTCCTCTGGCACTGGGGAGACATTTTCTGCCCCCAGGAGACACTTGGCACACACAGTGTTTCCCCACGGAAAGCAGTGTGAGAAAGAGCCCCCACCAGGGAAGAATGGCACTCTCCCATAGAAGCCCTCCATGCAGCAGGCTGTCATGGACTCGCCTGCAGGCCTTTGTGGCTGGAGAGAGTGCAGCTCCTCTGGAGGCTCTGGGTCAATTTGCACGCCCCTTTGAGCAAACGAGGCTTGTGGGATGAGGTCCTTGCCAAGAATGGCAAGCAGCCTGCTCCTTTCGATGAGACGCATGTGTGGTGAGAGAGGCTTGGCAGCAGAGAAGAAGCAAGAGGGGCAGCCAGGGAGGGGATTTGCATGCAGCTTGGAGGCCCCAGATCGCCTGCTGCACAACCAGGGAATGCCGGCTATGCCCATCAGATCCCATTCACAAGTGGGCACTAAGCTTCAGGACCTGCCCATCTCCAGCCGAGAAACCACACACAGGCCACACCCTGAGTCCTGCCAAGGGTGATCTTTGCTCCCTGGGTTGGCTGAATGGCACGAGTGTGTTAGAGGAGAGAAGGCCCTAGGAGGTCTTCAGGGAGTGGCCTCAGCATAGCAGTGCTCAGGAAAAGGCACTCTCCTTTCTGTAGGCTGCATGCACACTGCAGTTTCTCCTGGTGGCAGGGAGAGTTCAGCTAGGCGATCCATGGCTGAAGGCAAAGCAGAGAGTTTTCCAGCGGAACGATGGCATCATCTGCTGGCTGACAAGCATGGGAGGAGAAGCCTCGCTCAAATGAGTTCCTGAGGAACGTTCCAAGCAGGGGGCACTCTGGCTCCAGAAGTGAGAGAGTCCTGCTTAGGACCTCCTTCTGGCAACAGAGTGGATGCCAAGGGCATGTGGGTGGGACGGTGCTCGGAAGCCACAGGGGAGGTTTGAGGCACCCAATGCTCTGTGGTGACAAACGCTGCTTGTCCGAGCATGCATGAACTCCTCCAAGGCTTTGGAGTGGGAAAGCTTTCCTTAGCAGAAGGCTTCCTGCCAAGTGCTGCAGGCCTTTCTGGATGGCTAAGCTGCAGCTTCCTTGCAGGCTGCTGGTCCAGGGGCACGTGTCCCCTGGTCCAGAGTGCTGTAGGAGGAATTCCTAGCTAGGGGAGAGCAAGCACCCGGTTTCCTTGGCTTCGACTGGCCTGTGCACACAGAGGCGTGCGAGCAGTGAAGACAGCGCAGGCAGCAAGGGGGTGTGGCAGGCAGCTACATGGTGGCAGGGTTCCTGCTTGAAAGTGGGGTTCTGAGTGTTTTGTCCTCAGGCCCCAATGGCCAGGTGCACACACAGCCTCTGGACCTGCAGCTTCCGAGCAGTGCAAGTGACACACAGCCACACGCTGGTGTCTTCTCGAAAAAACTGTGCTCCATCAATGTGCTGCTGGCTGGCAGAGGCCTAGGCCAGCACAGGCCCTAGGGAAGCCTGGCTGAGCCTGGGATGGGTCCCGACCTAGCAGTGCCCAGGGCAAGCCTGGGACTGCAGGCCAGGCTGCAGGCTCATTCCAGGTTGGGCCTGCTGCAGAGAGCCTTCAGCTAGGACTTCCAGGTGCCATGCTCAGTGCAGTGGCTTTGGCCTGCAATCCACATGCCTCACTCGGGCCACCCTGCCTGTCAGAGCCACACTCCCTAAAAGTGTGTTCCTGAGGCAGTAGGACCATTGGGGAAGTGGGGATCTCCCAGCATGAGAGGTGTGCCTAGAACATTGCTCTGTGTACAAAGAGGATTCCCTGCTCCTCTGGCACTGGGGAGACATTTTCTGCCCCCAGGAGACACTTGGCACACACAGTGTTTCCCCACGGAAAGCAGTGTGAGAAAGAGCCCCCACCAGGGAAGAATGGCACTCTCCCATAGAAGCCCTCCATGCAGCAGGCTGTCATGGACTCGCCTGCAGGCCTTTGTGGCTGGAGAGAGTGCAGCTCCTCTGGAGGCTCTGGGTCAATTTGCATGCCCCTTTGAGCAAACGAGGCTTGTGGGATGAGGTCCTTGCCAAGAATGGCAAGCAGCCTGCTCCTTTCGATGAGACGCATGTGTGGTGAGAGAGGCTTGGCAGCAGAGAAGAAGCAAGAGGGGCAGCCAGGGAGGGGATTTGCATGCAGCTTGGAGGCCCCAGATCGCCTGCTGCACAACCAGGGAATGCTGGCTATGCCCATCAGATCCCATTCACAAGTGGGCACTAAGCTTCAGGACCTGCCCATCTCCAGCCAAGAAACCACACACAGGCCACACCCTGAGTCCTGCCAAGGGTGATCTTTGCTCCCTGGGTTGGCTGAATGGCACGAGTGTGTTAGAGGAGAGAAGGCCCTAGGAGGTCTTCAGGGAGTGGCCTCAGCATAGCAGTGCTCAGGAAAAGGCACTCTCCTTTCTGTAGGCTGCATGCACACTGCAGTTTCTCCTGGAGGCAGAGAGAGTTCAGCTAGGCGATCCATGGCTGAAGGCAAAGCAGAGAGTTTTCCAGCGGAACGATGGCATCATCTGCTGGCTGACAAGCATGGGAGGAGAAGCCTCGCTCAAATGAGTTCCTGAGGAACGTTCCAAGCAGGGGGCACTCTGGCTCCAGAAGTGAGAGAGTCCTGCTTAGGACCTCCTTCTGGCAACAGAGTGGATGCCAAGGGCATGTGGGTGGGACGGTGCTCGGAAGCCACAGGGGAGGTTTGAGGCACCCAATGCTCTGTGGTGACAAACGCTGCTTGTCCGAGCATGCATGAACTCCTCCAAGGCTTTGGATTGGGAAAGCTTTCCTTAGCAGAAGTCTTCCTGCCATGTGCTGCAGGCCTTTCTGGATGGCTAAGCTGCAGCTTCCTTGCAGGCTGCTGGTCCAGGGGCACGTGTCCCCTGGTCCAGAGTGCTGTAGGAGGAATTCCTAGCTAGGGGAGAGCAAGCACCCGGTTTCCTTGGCTTCGACTGGCCTGTGCACACAGAGGCCTGCCAGCAGTGAAGACAGCGCAGGCAGCAAGGGGGTGTGGCAGGCAGCTACATGGTGGCAGGGGTCCTGCTTGAAAGTGGGGTTCTGAGTGTTTTGTCCTCAGGCCCCAATGGCCAGGTGCACACACAGCCTCTGGACCTGCAGCTTCCGAGCAGCGCAAGTGACACACAGCCACACGCTGGTGTCTTCTCGAAAAAACTGTGCTCCATCGATGTGCTGCTGGCTGGCAGAGGCCTAGGCCAGCACAGGCCCTAGGGAGGCCTGGCTGAGCCTGTGATGGGTCCCGACCTAGCAGTGCCCAGGGCAAGCCTGGGACTGCAGGCCAGGCTGCAGGCTCATTCCAGGTTGGGCCTGCTGCAGAGAGCCTTCAGCTAGGACTTCCAGGTGCCATGCTCAGTGCAGTGGCTTTGGCCTGCAATCCACATGCCTCACTCGGGCCGCCCTGCCTGTCAGAGCCACACTCCCTAAAAGTGTGTTCCTGAGGCAGTAGGACCATTGGGGAAGTGGGGATCTCCCAGCATGAGAGGTGTGCCTAGAACATTGCTATGTGTACAAAGAGGATTCCCTGCTCCTCTGGCACTGGGGAGACATTTTCTGCCCCCAGGAGACACTTGGCACACACAGTGTTTCCCCACGGAAAGCAGTGTGAGAAAGAGCCCCCACCAGGGAAGAATGGCACTCTCCCATAGAAGCCCTCCATGCAGCAGGCTGTCATGGACTCACCTGCAGGCCTTTGTGGCTGGAGAGAGTGCAGCTCCTCTGGAGGCTCTGGGTCAATTTGCACGCCCCTTTGAGCAAACGAGGCTTGTGGGATGAGGTCCTTGCCAAGAATGGCAAGCAGCCTGCTCCTTTCGATGAGACGCATGTGTGGTGAGAGAGGCTTGGCAGCAGAGAAGAAGCAAGAGGGGCAGCCAGGGAGGGGATTTGCATGCAGCTTGGAGGCCCCAGATCGCCTGCTGCACAACCAGGGAATGCCGGCTATGCCCATCAGATCCCATTCACAAGTGGGCACTAAGCTTCAGGACCTGCCCATCTCCAGCCAAGAAACCACACACAGGCCACACCCTGAGTCCTGCCAAGGGTGATCTTTGCTCCCTGGGTTGGCTGAATGGCACGAGTGTGTTAGGGCAGAGAAGGCCCTAGGAGGTCTACAGGGAGTGGCCTCAGCATAGCAGTGCTCAGGAAAAGGCACTCTCCTTTCTGTAGGCTGCATGCACACTGCAGTTTCTCCTGGAGGCAGAGAGAGTTCAGCTAGGCGATCCATGGCTGAAGGCAAAGCAGAGAGTTTTCCAGCAGAACGATGGCATCATCTGCTGGCTGACAAGCATGGGAGGAGAAGCCTCGCTCAAATGAGTTCCTGAGGAACGTTCCAAGCAGGGGGCACTCTGGCTCCAGAAGTGAGAGAGTCCTGCTTAGGACCTCCTTCTGGCAACAGAGTGGATGCCAAGGGCATGTGGGTGGGACGGTGCTCGGAAGCCACAGGGGAGGTTTGAGGCACCCAATGCTCTGTGGTGACAAACGCTGCTTGTCCGAGCATGCATGAACTCCTCCAAGGCTTTGGATTGGGAAAGCTTTCCTTAGCAGAAGGCTTCCTGCCAAGTGCTGCAGGCCTTTCTGGATGGCTAAGCTGCAGCTTCCTTGCAGGCTGCTGGTCCAGGGGCACGTGTCCCCTGGTCCAGAGTGCTGTAGGAGGAATTCCTAGCTAGGGGAGAGCAAGCACCCGGTTTCCTAAGCTTCGACTGGCCTGTGCACACAGAGGCGTGCCAGCAGTGAAGACAGCGCAGGCAGCAAGGGGGTGTGGCAGGCAGCTACATGGTGGCAGGGGTCCTGCTTGAAAGTGGGGTTCTGAGTGTTTTGTCCTCAGGCCCCAATGGCCAGGTGCACACACAGCCTCTGGACCTGCAGCTTCCGAGCAGTGCAAGTGACACACAGCCACACGCTGGTGTCTTCTCGAAGAAACTGTGCTCCATCGAGGTGCTGCTGGCTGGCAGAGGCCTAGGCCAGCACAGGCCCTAGGGAGGCCTGGCTGAGCCTGGGATGGGTCCCGACCTAGCAGTGCCCAGGGCAAGCCTGGGACTGCAGGCCATGCTTAAGGCTCATTCCAGGTTGGGCCTGCTGCAGAGAGCCTTCAGCTAGGACTTCCAGGTGCCATGCTCAGTGCAGTGGCTTTGGCCTGCAATCCACATGCCTCACTCGGGCCACCCTGCCTGTCAGAGCCACACTCCCTAAAAGTGTGTTCCTGAGGCAGTAGGACCATTGGGGAAGTGGGGATCTCCCAGCATGAGAGGTGTGCCTAGAACATTGCTATGTGTACAAAGAGGATTCCCTGCTCCTCTGGCACTGGGGAGACATTTTCTGCCCCCAGGAGACACTTGGCACACACAGTGTTTCCCCACGGAAAGCAGTGTGAGAAAGAGCCCCCACCAGGGAAGAATGGCACTCTCCCATAGAAGCCCTCCATGCAGCAGGCTGTCATGGACTCGCCTGCAGGCCTTTGTGGCTGGAGAGAGTGCAGCTCCTCTGGAGGCTCTGGGTCAATTTGCATGCCCCTTTGAGCAAACGAGGCTTGTGGGATGAGGCCCTTGCCAAGAATGGCAAGCAGCCTGCTCCTTTCGATGAGACGCATGTGTGGTGAGAGAGGCTTGGCAGCAGAGAAGAAGCAAGAGGGGCAGCCAGGGAGGGGATTTGCATGCAGCTTGGAGGCCCCAGATCGCCTGCTGCACAACCAGGGAATGCCGGCTATGCCCATCAGATCCCATTCACAAGTGGGCACTAAGCTTCAGGACCGGCCCATCTCCAGCCAAGAAACCACACACAGGCCACACCCTGAGTAATACCAAGGGTGATCTTTGCTCCCTGGGTTGGCTGAATGGCACGAGTGTGTTAGAGGAGAGAAGGCCCTAGGAGGTCTTCAGGGAGTGGCCTCAGCATAGCAGTGCTCAGGAAAAGGCACTCTCCTTTCTGTAGGCTGCATGCACACTGCAGTTTCTCCTGGAGGCAGAGAGAGTTCAGCTAGGCAATCCATGGCTGAAGGCAAAGCAGAGAGTTTTCCAGCGGAACGATGGCATCATCTGCTGGCTGACAAGCATGGGAGGAGAAGCCTCGCTCAAATGAGTTCCTGAGGAACGTTCCAAGCAGGGGGCACTCTGGCTCCAGAAGTGAGAGAGTCCTGCTTAGGACCTCCTTCTGGCAACAGAGTGGATGCCAAGGGCATGTGGGTGGGACGGTGCTCGGAAGCCACAGGGGAGGTTTGAGGCACCCAATGCTCTGTGGTGACAAACGCTGCTTGTCCGAGCATGCATGAACTCCTCCAAGGCTTTGGATTGGGAAAGCTTTCCTTAGCAGAAGGCTTCCTGCCAAGTGCTGCAGGCCTTTCTGGATGGCTAAGCTGCAGCTTCCTTGCAGGCTGCTGGTCCAGGGGCACGTGTCCCCTGGTCCAGAGTGCTGTAGGAGGAATTCCTAGCTAGGGGAGAGCAAGCACCCGGTTTCCTAAGCTTCGACTGGCCTGTGCACACAGAGGCGTGCCAGCAGTGAAGACAGCGCAGGCAGCAAGGGGGTGTGGCAGGCAGCTACATGGTGGCAGGGTTCCTGCTTGAAAGTGGGGTTCTGAGTGTTTTGTCCTCAGGCCCCAATGGCCACGTGCACACACAGCCTCTGGACCTGCAGCTTCCGAGCAGTGCAAGTGACACACAGCCACACGCTGGTGTCTTCTCGAAAAAGCTGTGCTCCATCAATGTGCTGCTGGCTGGCAGAGGCCTAGGCCAGCACAGGCCCTAGGGAAGCCTGGCTGAGCCTGGGATGGGTCCCGACCTAGCAGTGCCCAGGGCAAGCCTGGGACTGCAGGCCAGGCTGCAGGCTCATTCCAGGTTGGGCCTGCTGCAGAGAGCCTTCAGCTAGGACTTCCAGGTGCCATGCTCAGTGCAGTGGCTTTGGCCTGCAATCCACATGCCTCACTCGGGCCGCCCTGCCTGTCAGAGCCACACTCCCTAAAAGTGTGTTCCTGAGGCAGTAGGACCATTGGGGAAGTGGGGATCTCCCAGCATGAGAGGTGTGCCTAGAACATTGCTCTGTGTACAAAGAGGATTCCCTGCTCCTCTGGCACTGGGGAGACATTTTCTGCCCCCAGGAGACACTTGGCACACACAGTGTTTCCCCACGGAAAGCAGTGTGAGAAAGAGCCCCCACCAGGGAAGAATGGCCCTCTCCCATAGAAGCCCTCCATGCAGCAGGCTGTCATGGACTCGCCTGCAGGCCTTTGTGGCTGGAGAGAGTGCAGCTCCTCTGGAGGCTCTGGGTCAATTTGCATGCCCCTTTGAGCAAACGAGGCTTGTGGGATGAGGTCCTTGCCAAGAATGGCAAGCAGCCTGCTCCTTTCGATGAGACGCATGTGTGGTGAGAGAGGCTTGGCAGCAGAGAAGAAGCAAGAGGGGCAGCCAGGGAGGGGATTTGCATGCAGCTTGGAGGCCCCAGATCGCCTGCTGCACAACCAGAGAATGCCGGCTATGCCCATCAGATCCCATTCACAAGTGGGCACTAAGCTTCAGGACCTGCCCATCTCCAGCCAAGAAACCACACACAGGCCACACCCTGAGTCCTGCCAAGGGTGATCTTTGCTCCCTGGGTTGGCTGAATGGCACGAGTGTGTTAGGGCAGAGAAGGCCCTAGGAGGTCTTCAGGGAGTGGCCTCAGCATAGCAGTGCTCAGGAAAAGGCACTCTCCTTTCTGTAGGCTGCATGCACACTGCAGTTTCTCCTGGAGGCAGAGAGAGTTCAGCTAGGCGATCCATGGCTGAAGGCAAAGCAGAGAGTTTTCCAGCGGAACGATGGCATCATCTGCTGGCTGACAAGCATGGGAGGAGAAGCCTCGCTCAAATGAGTTCCTGAGGAACGTTCCAAGCAGGGGGCACTCTGGCTCCAGAAGTGAGAGAGTCCTGCTTAGGACCTCCTTCTGGCAACAGAGTGGATGCCAAGGGCATGTGGGTGGGACGGTGTTCGGAAGCCACAGGGGAGGTTTGAGGCACCCAATGCTCTGTGGTGACAAACGCTGCTTGTCCGAGCATGCATGAACTCCTCCAAGGCTTTGGATTGGGAAAGCTTTCCTTAGCAGAAGGCTTCCTGCCAAGTACTGCAGGCCTTTCTGGATGGCTAAGCTGCAGCTTCCTTGCAGTCTGCTGGTCCAGGGGCACGTGTCCCCTGGTCCAGAGTGCTGTAGGAGGAATTCCTAGCTAGGGGAGAGCAAGCACCCGGTTTCCTTGGCTTCGACTGGCCTGTGCACACAGAGGCGTGCCAGCAGTGAAGACAGCACAGGCAGCAAGGGGGTGTGGCAGGCAGCTACATGGTGGCAGGTTCCTGCTTGAAAGTGGGGTTCTGAGTGTTTTGTCCTCAGGCCCCAATGGCCACGTGCACACACAGCCTCTGGACCTGCAGCTTCCGAGCAGTGCAAGTGACACACAGCCACACGCTGGGGTCTTCTCGAAAGAACTGTGCTCCATCGAGGTGCTGCTGGCTGGCAGAGGCCTAGGCCAGCACAGGCCCTAGGGAGGCCTGGCTGAGCCTGGGATGGGTCCCGACCTAGCAGTGCCCAGGGCAAGCCTGGGACTGCAGGCCAGGCTGCAGGCTCATTCCAGGTTGGGCCTGCTGCAGAGAGCCTTCAGCTAGGACTTCCAGGTGCCATGCTCAGTGCAGTGGCTTTGGCCTGCAATCCACATGCCTCACTCGGGCCGCCCTGCCTGTCAGAACCACACTCCCTAAAAGTGTGTTCCTGAGGCAGTTGGATCGTTGGGGAAGTGGGGATCTCCCAGCATGGGAGGTGTGCCTAGAACATTGCTCTGTGTACAAAGAGGATTCCCTGCTCCTCTGGCACTGGGGAGACATTTTCTGCCCCCAGGAGACACTTGGCACACACAGTGTTTCCCCACGGAAAGCAGTGTGAGAAAGAGCCCCCACCAGGGAAGAATGGCACTCTCCCATAGAAGCCCTCCATGCAGCAGGCTGTCATGGACTCGCCTGCAGGCCTTTGTGGCTGGAGAGAGTGCAGCTCCTCTGGAGGCTCTGGGTCAATTTGCACGCCCCTTTGAGCAAACGAGGCTTGTGGGATGAGGTCCTTGCCAAGAATGGCAAGCAGCCTGCTCCTTTCGATGAGACGCATGTGTGGTGAGAGAGACTTGGCAGCAGAGAAGAAGCAAGAGGGGCAGCCAGGGAGGGGATTTGCATGCAGCTTGGAGGCCCCAGATCGCCTGCTGCACAACCAGGGAATGCCGGCTATGCCCATCAGATCCCATTCACAAGTGGGCACTAAGCTTCAGGACCTGCCCATCTCCAGCCAAGAAACCACACACAGGCCACATCCTGAGTCCTGCCAAGGGTGATCTTTGCTCCCTGGGTTGGCTGAATGGCACGAGTTTGTTAGGGGAGAGAAGGCCCTTGGAGGTCTTCAGGGAGTGGCCTCAGCATAGCAGTGCTCAGGAAAAGGCACTCTCCTTTCTGTAGGCTGCATGCACACTGCAGTTTCTCCTGGAGGCAGAGAGAGTTCAGCTAGGCGATCCATGGCTGAAGGCAAAGCAGAGAGTTTTCCAGCGGAACGATGGCATCATCTGCTGGCTGACAAGCATGGGAGGAGAAGCCTCGCTCAAATGAGTTCCTGAGGAACGTTCCAAGCAGGGGGCACTCTGGCTCCAGAAGTGAGAGAGTCCTGCTTAGGACCTCCTTCTGGCAACAGAGTGGATGCCAAGGGCATGTGGGTGGGACGGTGTTCGGAAGCCACAGGGGAGGTTTGAGGCACCCAATGCTCTGTGGTGACAAACGCTGCTTGTCCGAGCATGCATGAACTCCTCCAAGGCTTTGGATTGGGAAAGCTTTCCTTAGCAGAAGGCTTCCTGCCAAGTACTGCAGGCCTTTCTGGATGGCTAAGCTGCAGCTTCCTTGCAGTCTGCTGGTCCAGGGGCACGTGTCCCCTGGTCCAGAGTGCTGTAGGAGGAATTCCTAGCTAGGGGAGAGCAAGCACCCGGTTTCCTTGGCTTCGACTGGCCTGTGCACACAGAGGCGTGCCAGCAGTGAAGACAGCACAGGCAGCAAGGGGGTGTGGCAGGCAGCTACATGGTGGCAGGGTTCCTGCTTGAAAGTGGGGTTCTGAGTGTTTTGTCCTCAGGCCCCAATGGCCACGTGCACACACAGCCTCTGGACCTGCAGCTTCCGAGCAGTGCAAGTGACACACAGCCACACGCTGGGGTCTTCTCGAAAGAACTGTGCTCCATCGAGGTGCTGCTGGCTGGCAGAGGCCTAGGCCAGCACAGGCCCTAGGGAGGCCTGGCTGAGCCTGGGATGGGTCCCGACCTAGCAGTGCCCAGGGCAAGCCTGGGACTGCAGGCCAGGCTGCAGGCTCATTCCAGGTTGGGCCTGCTGCAGAGAGCCTTCAGCTAGGACTTCCAGGTGCCATGCTCAGTGCAGTGGCTTTGGCCTGCAATCCACATGCCTCACTCGGGCCGCCCTGCCTGTCAGAGCCACATTCCCTAAAAGTGTGTTCCTGAGGCAGTAGGACCATTGGGGAAGTGGGGATCTCCCAGCATGAGAGGTGTGCCTAGAACATTGCTATGTGTACAAAGAGGATTCCCTGCTCCTCTGGCACTGGGGAGACATTTTCTGCCCCCAGGAGACACTTGGCACACACAGTGTTTCCCCACGGAAAGCAGTGTGAGAAAGAGCCCCCACCAGGGAAGAATGGCACTCTCCCATAGAAGCCCTCCATGCAGCAGGCTGTCATGGACTCGCCTGCAGGCCTTTGTGGCTGGAGAGAGTGCAGCTCCTCTGGAGGCTCTGGGTCAATTTGCACGCCCCTTTGAGCAAACGAGGCTTGTGGGATGAGGTCCTTGCCAAGAATGGCAAGCAGCCTGCTCCTTTCGATGAGACGCATGTGTGGTGAGAGAGGCTTGGCAGCAGAGAAGAAGCAAGAGGGGCAGCCAGGGAGGGGATTTGCATGCAGCTTGGAGGCCCCAGATCGCCTGCTGCACAACCAGGGAATGCCGGCTATGCCCATCAGATCCCATTCACAAGTGGGCACTAAGCTTCAGGACCTGCCCATCTCCAGCCGAGAAACCACACACAGGCCACACCCTGAGTCCTGCCAAGGGTGATCTTTGCTCCCTGGGTTGGCTGAATGGCACGAGTGTGTTAGAGGAGAGAAGGCCCTAGGAGGTCTTCAGGGAGTGGCCTCAGCATAGCAGTGCTCAGGAAAAGGCACTCTCCTTTCTGTAGGCTGCATGCACACTGCAGTTTCTCCTGGTGGCAGAGAGAGTTCAGCTAGGCGATCCATGGCTGAAGGCAAAGCAGAGAGTTTTCCAGCGGAACGATGGCATCATCTGCTGGCTGACAAGCATGGGAGGAGAAGCCTCGCTCAAATGAGTTCCTGAGGAACGTTCCAAGCAGGGGGCACTCTGGCTCCAGAAGTGAGAGAGTCCTGCTTAGGACCTCCTTCTGGCAACAGAGTGGATGCCAAGGGCATGTGGGTGGGACGGTGCTCGGAAGCCACAGGGGAGGTTTGAGGCACCCAATGCTCTGTGGTGACAAACGCTGCTTGTCCGAGCATGCATGAACTCCTCCAAGGCTTTGGAGTGGGAAAGCTTTCCTTAGCAGAAGGCTTCCTGCCAAGTGCTGCAGGCCTTTCTGGATGGCTAAGCTGCAGCTTCCTTGCAGGCTGCTGGTCCAGGGGCACGTGTCCCCTGGTCCAGAGTGCTGTAGGAGGAATTCCTAGCTAGGGGAGAGCAAGCACCCGGTTTCCTTGGCTTCGACTGGCCTGTGCACACAGAGGCGTGCGAGCAGTGAAGACAGCGCAGGCAGCAAGGGGGTGTGGCAGGCAGCTACATGGTGGCAGGGTTCCTGCTTGAAAGTGGGGTTCTGAGTGTTTTGTCCTCAGGCCCCAATGGCCAGGTGCACACACAGCCTCTGGACCTGCAGCTTCCGAGCAGTGCAAGTGACACACAGCCACACGCTGGTGTCTTCTCGAAAAAACTGTGCTCCATCAATGTGCTGCTGGCTGGCAGAGGCCTAGGCCAGCACAGGCCCTAGGGAAGCCTGGCTGAGCCTGGGATGGGTCCCGACCTAGCAGTGCCCAGGGCAAGCCTGGGACTGCAGGCCAGGCTGCAGGCTCATTCCAGGTTGGGCCTGCTGCAGAGAGCCTTCAGCTAGATCTTCCAGGTGCCATGCTCAGTGCAGTGGCTTTGGCCTGCAATCCACATGCCTCACTCGGGCCACCCTGCCTGTCAGAGCCACACTCCCTAAAAGTGTGTTCCTGAGGCAGTAGGACCATTGGGGAAGTGGGGATCTCCCAGCATGAGAGGTGTGCCTAGAACATTGCTCTGTGTACAAAGAGGATTCCCTGCTCCTCTGGCACTGGGGAGACATTTTCTGCCCCCAGGAGACACTTGGCACACACAGTGTTTCCCCACGGAAAGCAGTGTGAGAAAGAGCCCCCACCAGGGAAGAATGGCACTCTCCCATAGAAGCCCTCCATGCAGCAGGCTGTCATGGACTCGCCTGCAGGCCTTTGTGGCTGGAGAGAGTGCAGCTCCTCTGGAGGCTCTGGGTCAATTTGCATGCCCCTTTGAGCAAACGAGGCTTGTGGGATGAGGTCCTTGCCAAGAATGGCAAGCAGCCTGCTCCTTTCGATGAGACGCATGTGTGGTGAGAGAGGCTTGGCAGCAGAGAAGAAGCAAGAGGGGCAGCCAGGGAGGGGATTTGCATGCAGCTTGGAGGCCCCAGATCGCCTGCTGCACAACCAGGGAATGCTGGCTATGCCCATCAGATCCCATTCACAAGTGGGCACTAAGCTTCAGGACCTGCCCATCTCCAGCCAAGAAACCACACACAGGCCACACCCTGAGTCCTGCCAAGGGTGATCTTTGCTCCCTGGGTTGGCTGAATGGCACGAGTGTGTTAGAGGAGAGAAGGCCCTAGGAGGTCTTCAGGGAGTGGCCTCAGCATAGCAGTGCTCAGGAAAAGGCACTCTCCTTTCTGTAGGCTGCATGCACACTGCAGTTTCTCCTGGAGGCAGAGAGAGTTCAGCTAGGCGATCCATGGCTGAAGGCAAAGCAGAGAGTTTTCCAGCGGAACGATGGCATCATCTGCTGGCTGACAAGCATGGGAGGAGAAGCCTCGCTCAAATGAGTTCCTGAGGAACGTTCCAAGCAGGGGGCACTCTGGCTCCAGAAGTGAGAGAGTCCTGCTTAGGACCTCCTTCTGGCAACAGAGTGGATGCCAAGGGCATGTGGGTGGGACGGTGCTCGGAAGCCACAGGGGAGGTTTGAGGCACCCAATGCTCTGTGGTGACAAACGCTGCTTGTCCGAGCATGCATGAACTCCTCCAAGGCTTTGGATTGGGAAAGCTTTCCTTAGCAGAAGTCTTCCTGCCATGTGCTGCACGCCTTTCTGGATGGCTAAGCTGCAGCTTCCTTGCAGGCTGCTGGTCCAGGGGCACGTGTCCCCTGGTCCAGAGTGCTGTAGGAGGAATTCCTAGCTAGGGGAGAGCAAGCACCCGGTTTCCTTGGCTTCGACTGGCCTGTGCACACAGAGGCCTGCCAGCAGTGAAGACAGCGCAGGCAGCAAGGGGGTGTGGCAGGCAGCTACATGGTGGCAGGGGTCCTGCTTGAAAGTGGGGTTCTGAGTGTTTTGTCCTCAGGCCCCAATGGCCACGTGCACACACAGCCTCTGGACCTGCAGCTTCCGAGCAGTGCAAGTGACACACAGCCACACGCTGGTGTCTTCTCGAAGAAACTGTGCTCCATCGAGGTGCTGCTGGCTGGCAGAAGCCTAGGCCAGCACAGGCCCTAGGGAGGCCTGGCTGAGCCTGGGATGGGTCCCGACCTAGCAGTGCCCAGGGCAAGCCTGGGACTGCAGGCCAGGCTGCAGGCTCATTCCAGGTTGGGCCTGCTGCAGAGAGCCTTCAGCTAGGACTTCCAGGTGCCATGCTCAGTGCAGTGGCTTTGGCCTGCAATCCACATGCCTCACTCGGGCCGCCCTGCCTGTCAGAGCCACACTCCCTAAAAGTGTGTTCCTGAGGCAGTAGGACCATTGGGGAAGTGGGGATCTCCCAGCATGAGAGGTGTGCCTAGAACATTGCTCTGTGTACAAAGAGGATTCCCTGCTCCTCTGGCACTGGGGAGACATTTTCTGCCCCCAGGAGACACTTGGCACACACAGTGTTTCCCCACGGAAAGCAGTGTGAGAAAGAGCCCCCACCAGGGAAGAATGGCACTCTCCCATAGAAGCCCTCCATGCAGCAGGCTGTCATGGACTCGCCTGCAGGCCTTTGTGGCTGGAGAGAGTGCAGCTCCTCTGGAGGCTCTGGGTCAATTTGCACGCCCCTTTGAGCAAACGAGGCTTGTGGGATGAGGTCCTTGCCAAGAATGGCAAGCAGCCTGCTCCTTTCGATGAGACGCATGTGTGGTGAGAGAGGCTTGGCAGCAGAGAAGAAGCAAGAGGGGCAGCCAGGGAGGGGATTTGCATGCAGCTTGGAGGCCCCAGATCGCCTGCTGCACAACCAGGGAATGCCGGCTATGCCCATCAGATCCCATTCACAAGTGGGCACTAAGCTTCAGGACCGGCCCATCTCCAGCCAAGAAACCACACACAGGCCACACCCTGAGTCCTGCCAAGGGTGATCTTTGCTCCCTGGGTTGGCTGAATGGCACGAGTGTGTTAGAGGAGAGAAGGCCCTAGGAGGTCTTCAGGGAGTGGCCTCAGCATAGCAGTGCTCAGGAAAAGGCACTCTCCTTTCTGTAGGCTGCATGCACACTGCAGTTTCTCCTGGTGGCAGAGAGAGTTCAGCTAGGCGATCCATGGCTGAAGGCAAAGCAGAGAGTTTTCCAGCGGAACGATGGCATCATCTGCTGGCTGACAAGCATGGGAGGAGAAGCCTCGCTCAAATGAGTTCCTGAGGAACGTTCCAAGCAGGGGGCACTCTGGCTCCAGAAGTGAGAGAGTCCTGCTTAGGACCTCCTTCTGGCAACAGAGTGGATGCCAAGGGCATGTGGGTGGGACGGTGCTCGGAAGCCACAGGGGAGGTTTGAGGCACCCAATGCTCTGTGGTGACAAACGCTGCTTGTCCGAGCATGCATGAACTCCTCCAAGGCTTTGGAGTGGGAAAGCTTTCCTTAGCAGAAGGCTTCCTGCCAAGCGCTGCAGGCCTTTCTGGATGGCTAAGCTGCAGCTTCCTTGCAGGCTGCTGGTCCAGGGGCACGTGTCCCCTGGTCCAGAGTGCTGTAGGAGGAATTCCTAGCTAGGGGAGAGCAAGCACCCGGTTTCCTTGGCTTCGACTGGCCTGTGCACACAGAGGCCTGCCAGCAGTGAAGACAGCGCAGGCAGCAAGGGGGTGTGGCAGGCAGCTACATGGTGGCAGGGGTCCTGCTTGAAAGTGGGGTTCTGAGTGTTTTGTCCTCAGGCCCCAATGGCCACGTGCACACACAGCCTCTGGACCTGCAGCTTCCGAGCAGTGCAAGTGACACACAGCCACACGCTGGTGTCTTCTCGAAAAAACTGTGCTCCATCGAGGTGCTGCTGGCTGGCAGAGGCCTAGGCCAGCACAGGCCCTAGGGAGGCCTGGCTGAGCCTGGGATGGGTCCTGACCTAGCAGTGCCCAGGGCAAGCCTGGGACTGCAGGCCAGGCTGCAGGCTCATTCCAGGTTGGGCCTGCTGCAGAGAGCCTTCAGCTAGGACTTCCAGGTGCCATGCTCAGTGCAGTGGCTTTGGCCTGCAATCCACATGCCTCACTCGGGCCGCCCTGCCTGTCAGAGCCACACTCCCTAAAAGTGTGTTCCTGAGGCAGTAGGACCATTGGGGAAGTGGGGATCTCCCAGCATGAGAGGTGTGCCTAGAACATTGCTCTGTGTACAAAGAGGATTCCCTGCTCCTCTGGCACTGGGGAGACATTTTCTGCCCCCAGGAGACACTTGGCACACACAGTGTTTCCCCACGGAAAGCAGTGTGAGAAAGAGCCCCCACCAGGGAAGCATGGCCCTCTCCCATAGAAGCCCTCCATGCAGCAGGCTGTCATGGACTCGCCTGCAGGCCTTTGTGGCTGGAGAGAGTGCAGCTCCTCTGCAGGCTCTGGGTCAATTTGCACGCCCCTTTGAGCAAACGAGGCTTGTGGGATGAGGCCCTTGCCAAGAATGGCAAGCAGCCTGCTCCTTTCGATGAGACGCATGTGTGGTGAGAGAGGCTTGGCAGCAGAGAAGAAGCAAGAGGGGCAGCCAGGGAGGGGATTTGCATGCAGCTTGGAGGCCCCAGATCGCCTGCTGCACAACCAGGGAATGCCGGCTATGCCCATCAGATCCCATTCACAAGTGGGCACTAAGCTTCAGGACCTGCCCATCTCCAGCCAAGAAACCACACACAGGCCACACCCTGAGTCCTGCCAAGGGTGATCTTTGCTCCCTGGGTTGGCTGAATGGCACGAGTGTGTTAGGGGAGAGAAGGCCCTAGGAGGTCTTCAGGGAGTGGCCTCAGCATAGCAGTGCTCAGGAAAAGGCTCTCTCCTTTCTGTAGGCTGCATGCACACTGCAGTTTCTCCTGGAGGCAGAGAGAGTTCAGCTAGGCGATCCATGGCTGAAGGCAAAGCAGAGAGTTTTCCAGCGGAACGATGGCATCATCTGCTGGCTGACAAGCATGGGAGGAGAAGCCTCACTCAAATGAGTTCCTGAGGAACGTTCCAAGCAGGGGGCACTCTGGCTCCAGAAGTGAGAGAGTCCTGCTTAGGACCTCCTTCTGGCAACAGAGTGGATGCCAAGGGCATGTGGGTGGGATGGTGCTCGGAAGCCACAGGGGAGGTTTGAGGCACCCAATGCTCTGTGGTGACAAACGCTGCTTGTCCGAGCATGCATGAACTCCTCCAAGGCTTTGGATTGGGAAAGCTTTCCTTAGCAGAAGGCTTCCTGCCAAGTGCTGCAGGCCTTTCTGGATGGCTAAGCTGCAGCTTCCTTGCAGGCTGCTGGTCCAGGGGCACGTGTCCCCTGGTCCAGAGTGCTGTAGGAGGAATTCCTAGCTAGGGGAGAGCAAGCACCCGGTTTCCTTGGCTTCGACTGGCCTGTGCACACAGAGTCATGCCAGCAGTGAAGACAGCACAGGCAGCAAGGGGGTGTGGCACGCAGCTACATGGTGGCAGGGGTCCTGCTTGAAAGTGGGGTTCTGAGTGTTTTGTCCTCAGGCCCCAATGGCCACGTGCACACACAGCCTCTGGACCTGCAGCTTCCGAGCAGTGCAGGTGACACACAGCCACACGCTGGGGTCTTCTCGAAAGAACTGTGCTCCATGGAGGTGCTGCTGGCTGACAGAGGCCTAGGCCAGCACAGGCCCTAGGGAGGCCTGGCTGAGCCTGGGATGGGTCCCGACCTAGCAGTGCCCAGGGCAAGCCTGGGACTGCAGGCCAGGCTGCAGGCTCATTCCAGGTTGGGCCTGCTGCAGAGAGCCTTCAGCTAGGACTTCCAGGTGCCATGCTCAGTGCAGTGGCTTTGGCCTGCAATCCACATGCCTCACTCGGGCCGCCCTGCCTGTCAGAACCACACTCCCTAAAAGTGTGTTCCTGAGGCAGTTGGACCGTTGGGGAAGTGGGGATCTCCCAGCATGGGAGGTGTGCCTAGAACATTGCTATGTGTATATAGAGGATTCCCTGCTCCTCTGGCACTGGGGAGACATTTTCTGCCCCCAGGAGACACTTGGCACACACAGTGTTTCCCCACGGAAAGCAGTGTGAGAAAGAGCCCCCACGAGGGAAGCATGGCCCTCTCCCATAGAAGCCCTCCATGCAGCAGGCTGTCATGGACTCGCCTGCAGGCCTTTATGGCTGGAGAGAGTGCAGCTCCTCTGGAGGCTCTGGGTCAATTTGCACGCCCCTTTGAGCAAACGAGGCTTGTGGGATGAGGTCCTTGCCAAGAATGGCAAGCAGCCTGCTCCTTTCGATGAGACGCATGTGTGGTGAGAGAGGCTTGGCAGCAGAGAAGAAGCAAGAGGGGCAGCCAGGGAGGGGATTTGCATGCAGCTTGGAGGCCCCAGATCGCCTGCTGCACAACCAGGGAATGCCGGCTATGCCCATCAGATCCCATTCACAAGTGGGCACTAAGCTTCAGGACCTGCCCATCTCCAGCCAAGAAACCACACACAGGCCACACCCTGAGTCCTGCCAAGGGTGATCTTTGCTCCCTGGGTTGGCTGAATGGCACGAGTGTGTTAGGGGAGAGAAGGCCCTAGGAGGTCTTCAGGGAGTGGCCTCAGCATAGCAGTGCTCAGGAAAAGGCACTCTCCTTTCTGTAGGCTGCATGCACACTGCAGTTTCTCCTGGAGGCAGAGAGAGTTCAGCTAGGCGATCCATGGCTGAAGGCAAAGCAGAGAGTTTTACAGCGGAACGATGGCATCATCTGCTGGCTGACAAGCATGGGAGGAGAAGCCTCGCTCAAATGAGTTCCTGAGGAACGTTCCAAGCAGGGGGCACTCTGGCTCCAGAAGTGAGAGAGTCCTGCTTAGGACCTCCTTCTGGCAACAGAGTGGATGCCAAGGGCATGTGGGTGGGACGGTGCTCGGAAGCCACAGGGGAGGTTTGAGGCACCCAATGCTCTGTGGTGACAAACGCTGCTTGTCCGAGCATGCATGAACTCCTCCAAGGCTTTGGATTGGGAAAGCTTTCCTTAGCAGAAGGCTTCCTGCCAAGTGCTGCAGGCCTTTCTGGATGGCTAAGCTGCAGCTTCCTTGCAGGCTGCTGGTCCAGGGGCACGTGTCCCCTGGTCCAGAGTGCTGTAGGAGGAATTCCTAGCTAGGGGAGAGCAAGCACCCGGTTTCCTTGGCTTCGACTGACCTGTGCACACAGAGGCCTGCCAGCAGTGAAGACAGCGCAGGCAGCAAGGGGGTGTGGCAGGCAGCTACATGGTGGCAGGGGTCCTGCTTGAAAGTGGGGTTCTGAGTGTTTTGTCCTCAGGCCCCAATGGCCAGGTGCACACACAGCCTCTGGACCTGCAGCTTCTGAGCAGTGCAAGTGACACACAGCCACACGCTGGGGTCTTCTCAAAAATACTGTGCTCCATCGAGGTGCTGCTGGCTGGCAGAGGCCTAGGCCAGCACAGGCCCTAGGGAGGCCTGGCTGAGCCTGGGATGGGTCCCGACCTAGCAGTGCCCAGGGCAAGCCTGGGACTGCAGGCCAGGCTGCAGGCTCATTCCAGGTTGGGCCTGCTGCAGAGAGCCTTCAGCTAGGACTTACAGGTGCCATGCTCAGTGCAGTGGCTTTGGCCTGCAATCCACATGCCTCACTCGGGCCACCCTGCCTGTCAGAGCCACACTCCCTAAAAGTGTGTTCCTGAGGCAGTAGGACCATTGGGGAAGTGGGGATCTCCCAGCATGGGAGGTGTGCCTAGAACATTGCTCTGTGTACAAAGAGGATTCCCTGCTCCTCTGGCACTGGGGAGACATTTTCTGCCCCCAGGAGACACTTGGCACACACAGTGTTTCCCCACGGAAAGCAGTGTGAGAAAGAGCCCCCACCAGGGAAGAATGGCACTCTCCCATAGAAGCCCTCCATGCAGCAGGCTGTCATGGACTCGCCTGCAGGCCTTTGTGGCTGGAGAGAGTGCAGCTCCTCTGGAGGCTCTGTGTCAATTGGCATGCCCCTTTGAGCAAACGAGGCTTGTGGGATGAGGTCCTTGCCAAGAATGGCAAGCAGCCTGCTCCTTTCGATGAGACGCATGTGTGGTGAGAGAGGCTTGGCAGCAGAGAAGAAGCAAGAGGGGCAGCCAGGGAGGGGATTTGCATGCAGCTTGGAGGCCCCAGATCGCCTGCTGCACAACCAGGGAATGCCGGCTATGCCCATCAGATCCCATTCACAAGTGGGCACTAAGCTTCAGGACCTGCCCATCTCCAGCCAAGAAACCACACACAGGCCACACCCTGAGTCCTGCCAAGGGTGATCTTTGCTCCCTGGGTTGGCTGAATGGCACGAGTGTGTTAGGGCAGAGAAGGCCCTTGGAGGTCTTCAGGGAGTGGCCTCAGCATAGCAGTGCTCAGGAAAAGGCACTCTCCTTTCTGTAGGCTGCATGCACACTGCAGTTTCTCCTGGAGGCAGAGAGAGTTCAGCTAGGCGATCCATGGCTGAAGGCAAAGCAGAGAGTTTTCCAGCGGAACGATGGCATCATCTGCTGGCTGACAAGCATGGGAGGAGAAGCCTCGCTCAAATGAGTTCCTGAGGAACGTTCCAAGCAGGGGGCACTCTGGCTCCAGAAGTGAGAGAGTCCTGCTTAGGACCTCCTTCTGGCAACAGAGTGGATGCCAAGGGCATGTTTGTGGGACCGTGCTCGGAAGCCACAGGGGAGGTTTGAGGCACCCAATGCTCTGTGGTGACAAACGCTGCTTGTCCGAGCATGCATGAACTCCTCCAAGGCTTTGGATTGGGAAAGCTTTCCTTAGCAGAAGGCTTCCTGCCAAGTGCTGCAGGCCTTTCTGGATGGCTAAGCTGCAGCTTCCTTGCAGGCTGCTGGTCCAGGGGCACGTGTCCCCTGGTCCAGAGTGCTGTAGGAGGAATTCCTAGCTAGGGGAGACCAAGCACCCGGTTTCCTTGGCTTCGACTGGCCTGTGCACACAGAGGCCTGCCAGCAGTGAAGACAGCGCAGGCAGCAAGGGGGTGTGGCAGGCAGCTACATGGTGGCAGGGGTCCTGCTTGAAAGTGGGGTTCTGAGTGTTTTGTCCTCAGGCCCCAATGGCCACGTGCACACACAGCCTCTGGACCTGCAGCTTCCGAGCAGTGCAAGTGACACACAGCCACACGCTGGGGTCTTCTCGAAAGAACTGTGCTCCATCGAGGTGCTGCTGGCTGGCAGAGGCCTAGGCCAGCACAGGCCCTAGGGAGGCCTGGCTGAGCCTGGGATGGGTCCCGACCTAGCAGTGCCCAGGGCAAGCCTGGGACTGCAGGCCAGGCTGCAGGCTCATTCCAGGTTGGGCCTGCTGCAGAGAGCCTTCAGCTAGGACTTCCAGGTGCCATGCTCAGTGCAGTGGCTTTGGCCTGCAATCCACATGCCTCACTCGGGCCGCCCTGCCTGTCAGAGCCACACTCCCTAAAAGTGTGTTCCTGAGGCAGTAGGACCATTGGGGAAGTGGGGATCTCCCAGCATGGGAGGTGTGCCTAGAACATTGCTCTGTGTACAAAGAGGATTCCCTGCTCCTCTGGCACTGGGGAGACATTTTCTGCCCCCAGGAGACACTTGGCACACACAGTGTTTCCCCATGGAAAGCAGTGTGAGAAAGAGCCCCCACCAGGGAAGAATGGCACTCTCCCATAGAAGCCCTCCATGCAGCAGGCTGTCATGGACTCGCCTGCAGGCCTTTGTGGCTGGAGAGAGTGCAGCTCATCTGGAGGCTCTCGGTCAATTTGCACGCCCCTTTGAGCAAACGAGGCTTGTGGGATGAGGTCCTTGCCAAGAATGGCAAGCAGCCTGCTCCTTTCGATGAGACGCATGTGTGGTGAGAGAGGCTTGGCAGCAGAGAAGAAGCAAGAGGGGCAGCCAGGGAGGGGATTTGCATGCAGCTTGGAGGCCCCAGATCGCCTGCTGCACAACCAGGGAATGCCGGCTATGCCCATCAGATCCCATTCACAAGTGGGCACTAAGCTTCAGGACCTGCCCATCTCCAGCCAAGAAACCACACACAGGCCACACCCTGAGTCCTGCCAAGGGTGATCTTTGCTCCCTGGGTTGGCTGAATGGCACGAGTGTGTTAGGGGAGAGAAGGCCCTAGGAGGTCTTCAGGGAGTGGCCTCAGCATAGCAGTGCTCAGGAAAAGGCACTCTCCTTTCTGTAGGCTGCATGCACACTGCAGTTTCTCCTGGAGGCAGAGAGAGTTCAGCTAGGCGATCCATGGCTGAAGGCAAAGCAGAGAGTTTTCCAGCGGAACGATGGCATCATCTGCTGGCTGACAAGCATGGGAGGAGAAGCCTCGCTCAAATGAGTTCCTGAGGAACGTTCCAAGCAGGGGGCACTCTGGCTCCAGAAGTGAGAGAGTCCTGCTTAGGACCTCCTTCTGGCAACAGAGTGGATGCCAAGGGCATGTGGGTGGGACGGTGCTCGGAAGCCACAGGGGAGGTTTGAGGCACCCAATGCTCTGTGGTGACAAACGCTGCTTGTCCGAGCATGCATGAACTCCTCCAAGGCTTTGGATTGGGAAAGCTTTCCTTAGCAGAAGGCTTCCTGCCAAGTGCTGCAGGCCTTTCTGGATGGCTAAGCTGCAGCTTCCTTGCAGGCTGCTGGTCCAGGGGCACGTGTCCCCTGGTCCAGAGTGCTGTAGGAGGAATTCCTAGCTAGGGGAGAGCAAGCACCCGGTTTCCTTGGCTTCGACTGACCTGTGCACACAGAGGCCTGCCAGCAGTGAAGACAGCGCAGGCAGCAAGGGGGTGTGGCAGGCAGCTACATGGTGGCAGGGGTCCTGCTTGAAAGTGGGGTTCTGAGTGTTTTGTCCTCAGGCCCCAATGGCCAGGTGCACACACAGCCTCTGGACCTGCAGCTTCTGAGCAGTGCAAGTGACACACAGCCACACGCTGGGGTCTTCTCAAAAATACTGTGCTCCATCGAGGTGCTGCTGGCTGGCAGAGGCCTAGGCCAGCACAGGCCCTAGGGAGGCCTGGCTGAGCCTGGGATGGGTCCCGACCTAGCAGTGCCCAGGGCAAGCCTGGGACTGCAGGCCAGGCTGCAGGCTCATTCCAGGTTGGGCCTGCTGCAGAGAGCCTTCAGCTAGGACTTCCAGGTGCCATGCTCAGTGCAGTGGCTTTGGCCTGCAATCCACATGCCTCACTCGGGCCGCCCTGCCTGTCAGAGCCACACTCCCTAAAAGTGTGTTCCTGAGGCAGTAGGACCATTGGGGAAGTGGGGATCTCCCAGCATGGGAGGTGTGCCTAGAACATTGCTCTGTGTACAAAGAGGATTCCCTGCTCCTCTGGCACTGGGGAGACATTTTCTGCCCCCAGGAGACACTTGGCACACACAGTGTTTCCCCACGGAAAGCAGTGTGAGAAAGAGCCCCCACCAGGGAAGAATGGCACTCTCCCATAGAAGCCCTCCATGCAGCAGGCTGTCATGGACTCGCCTGCAGGCCTTTGTGGCTGGAGAGAGTGCAGCTCCTCTGGAGGCTCTGTGTCAATTGGCATGCCCCTTTGAGCAAACGAGGCTTGTGGGATGAGGTCCTTGCCAAGAATGGCAAGCAGCCTGCTCCTTTCGATGAGACGCATGTGTGGTGAGAGAGGCTTGGCAGCAGAGAAGAAGCAAGAGGGGCAGCCAGGGAGGGGATTTGCATGCAGCTTGGAGGCCCCAGATCGCCTGCTGCACAACCAGGGAATGCCGGCTATGCCCATCAGATCCCATTCACAAGTGGGCACTAAGCTTCAGGACCTGCCCATCTCCAGCCAAGAAACCACACACAGGCCACACCCTGAGTCCTGCCAAGGGTGATCTTTGCTCCCTGGGTTGGCTGAATGGCACGAGTGTGTTAGGGCAGAGAAGGCCCTTGGAGGTCTTCAGGGAGTGGCCTCAGCATAGCAGTGCTCAGGAAAAGGCACTCTCCTTTCTGTAGGCTGCATGCACACTGCAGTTTCTCCTGGAGGCAGAGAGAGTTCAGCTAGGCGATCCATGGCTTAAGGCAAAGCAGAGAGTTTTCCAGCGGAACGATGGCATCATCTGCTGGCTGACAAGCATGGGAGGAGAAGCCTCGCTCAAATGAGTTCCTGAGGAACGTTCCAAGCAGGGGGCACTCTGGCTCCAGAAGTGAGAGAGTCCTGCTTAGGACCTCCTTCTGGCAACAGAGTGGATGCCAAGGGCATGTTTGTGGGACCGTGCTCGGAAGCCACAGGGGAGGTTTGAGGCACCCAATGCTCTGTGGTGACAAACGCTGCTTGTCCGAGCATGCATGAACTCCTCCAAGGCTTTGGATTGGGAAAGCTTTCCTTAGCAGAAGGCTTCCTGCCAAGTGCTGCAGGCCTTTCTGGATGGCTAAGCTGCAGCTTCCTTGCAGGCTGCTGGTCCAGGGGCACGTGTCCCCTGGTCCAGAGTGCTGTAGGAGGAATTCCTAGCTAGGGGAGAGCAAGCACCCGGTTTCCTTGGCTTCGACTGGCCTGTGCACACAGAGGCCTGCCAGCAGTGAAGACAGCGCAGGCAGCAAGGGGGTGTGGCAGGCAGCTACATGGTGGCAGGGGTCCTGCTTGAAAGTGGGGTTCTGAGTGTTTTGTCCTCAGGCCCCAATGGCCACGTGCACACACAGCCTCTGGACCTGCAGCTTCCGAGCAGTGCAAGTGACACACAGCCACACGCTGGGGTCTTCTCGAAAGAACTGTGCTCCATCGAGGTGCTGCTGGCTGGCAGAGGCCTAGGCCAGCACAGGCCCTAGGGAGGCCTGGCTGAGCCTGGGATGGGTCCCGACCTAGCAGTGCCCAGGGCAAGCCTGGGACTGCAGGCCAGGCTGCAGGCTCATTCCAGGTTGGGCCTGCTGCAGAGAGCCTTCAGCTAGGACTTCCAGGTGCCATGCTCAGTGCAGTGGCTTTGGCCTGCAATCCACATGCCTCACTCGGGCCGCCCTGCCTGTCAGAGCCACACTCCCTAAAAGTGTGTTCCTGAGGCAGTAGGACCATTGGGGAAGTGGGGATCTCCCAGCATGGGAGGTGTGCCTAGAACATTGCTCTGTGTACAAAGAGGATTCCCTGCTCCTCTGGCACTGGGGAGACATTTTCTGCCCCCAGGAGACACTTGGCACACACAGTGTTTCCCCATGGAAAGCAGTGTGAGAAAGAGCCCCCACCAGGGAAGAATGGCACTCTCCCATAGAAGCCCTCCATGCAGCAGGCTGTCATGGACTCGCCTGCAGGCCTTTGTGGCTGGAGAGAGTGCAGCTCCTCTGGAGGCTCTGGGTCAATTTGCACGCCCCTTTGAGCAAACGAGGCTTGTGGGATGAGGCCCTTGCCAAGAATGGCAAGCAGCCTGCTCCTTTTGATGAGACGCATGTGTGGTGAGAGAGGCTTCGCAGCAGAGAAGAAGCAAGAGGGGCAGCCAGGGAGGGGATTTGCATGCAGCTTGGAGGCCCCAGATCGCCTGCTGCACAACCAGGGAATGCCGACTATGCCCATCAGATCCCATTCACAAGTGGGCACTAAGCTTCAGGACCTGCCCATCTCCAGCCAAGAAACCACACACAGGCCACACCCTGAGTCCTGCCAAGGGTGATCTTTGCTCCCTGGGTTGGCTGAATGGCACGAGTGTGTTAGGGGAGAGAAGGCCCTAGGAGGTCTTCAGGGAGTGGCCTCAGCATAGCAGTGCTCAGGAAAAGGCACTCTCCTTTCTGTAGGCTGCATGCACACTGCAGTTTCTCCTGGAGGCAGAGAGAGTTCAGCTAGGCGATCCATGGCTGAAGGCAAAGCAGAGAGTTTTCCAGCGGAACGATGGCATCATCTGCTGGCTGACAAGCATGGGAGGAGAAGCCTCGCTCAAATGAGTTCCTGAGGAACGTTCCAAGCAGGGGGCACTCTGGCTCCAGAAGTGAGAGAGTCCTGCTTAGGACCTCCTTCTGGCAACAGAGTGGATGCCAAGGGCATGTGGGTGGGACGGTGCTCGGAAGCCACAGGGGAGGTTTGAGGCACCCAATGCTCTGTGGTGACAAACGCTGCTTGTCCGAGCATGCATGAACTCCTCCAAGGCTTTGGATTGGGAAAGCTTTCCTTAGCAGAAGGCTTCCTGCCAAGTGCTGCAGGCCTTTCTGGATGGCTAAGCTGCAGCTTCCTTGCAGGCTGCTGGTCCAGGGGCACGTGTCCCCTGGTCCAGAGTGCTGTAGGAGGAATTCCTAGCTAGGGGAGAGCAAGCACCCGGTTTCCTTGGTTTCGACTGACCTGTGCACACAGAGGCCTGCCAGCAGTGAAGACAGCGCAGGCAGCAAGGGGGTGTGGCAGGCAGCTACATGGTGGCAGGGGTCCTGCTTGAAAGTGGGGTTCTGAGTGTTTTGTCCTCAGGCCCCAATGGCCAGGTGCACACACAGCCTCTGGACCTGCAGCTTCTGAGCAGTGCAAGTGACACACAGCCACACGCTGGGGTCTTCTCAAAAATACTGTGCTCCATCGAGGTGCTGCTGGCTGGCAGAGGCCTAGGCCAGCACAGGCCCTAGGGAGGCCTGGCTGAGCCTGGGATGGGTCCCGACCTAGCAGTGCCCAGGGCAAGCCTGGGACTGCAGGCCAGGCTGCAGGCTCATTCCAGGTTGGGCCTGCTGCAGAGAGCCTTCAGCTAGGACTTCCAGGTGCCATGCTCAGTGCAGTGGCTTTGGCCTGCAATCCACATGCCTCACTCGGGCCGCCCTGCCTGTCAGAGCCACACTCCCTAAAAGTGTGTTCCTGAGGCAGTAGGACCATTGGGGAAGTGGGGATCTCCCAGCATGGGAGGTGTGCCTAGAACATTGCTCTGTGTACAAAGAGGATTCCCTGCTCCTCTGGCACTGGGGAGACATTTTCTGCCCCCAGGAGACACTTGGCACACACAGTGTTTCCCCACGGAAAGCAGTGTGAGAAAGAGCCCCCACCAGGGAAGAATGGCACTCTCCCATAGAAGCCCTCCATGCAGCAGGCTGTCATGGACTCGCCTGCAGGCCTTTGTGGCTGGAGAGAGTGCAGCTCCTCTGGAGGCTCTGTGTCAATTGGCATGCCCCTTTGAGCAAACGAGGCTTGTGGGATGAGGCCCTTGCCAAGAATGGCAAGCAGCCTGCTCCTTTCGATGAGACGCATGTGTGGTGAGAGAGGCTTGGCAGCAGAGAAGAAGCAAGAGGGGCAGCCAGGGAGGGGATTTGCATGCAGCTTGGAGGCCCCAGATCGCCTGCTGCACAACCAGGGAATGCCGGCTATGCCCATCAGATCCCATTCACAAGTGGGCACTAAGCTTCAGGACCTGCCCATCTCCAGCCAAGAAACCACACACAGGCCACACCCTGAGTCCTGCCAAGGGTGATCTTTGCTCCCTGGGTTGGCTGAATGGCACGAGTGTGTTAGGGCAGAGAAGGCCCTTGGAGGTCTTCAGGGAGTGGCCTCAGCATAGCAGTGCTCAGGAAAAGGCACTCTCCTTTCTGTAGGCTGCATGCACACTGCAGTTTCTCCTGGAGGCAGAGAGAGTTCAGCTAGGCGATCCATGGCTGAAGGCAAAGCAGAGAGTTTTCCAGCGGAACGATGGCATCATCTGCTGGCTGACAAGCATGGGAGGAGAAGCCTCGCTCAAATGAGTTCCTGAGGAACGTTCCAAATAGGGGGCACTCTGGCTCCAGAAGTGAGAGAGTCCTGCTTAGGACCTCCTTCTGGCAACAGAGTGGATGCCAAGGGCATGTTTGTGGGACCGTGCTCGGAAGCCACAGGGGAGGTTTGAGGCACCCAATGCTCTGTGGTGACAAACGCTGCTTGTCCGAGCATGCATGAACTCCTCCAAGGCTTTGGATTGGGAAAGCTTTCCTTAGCAGAAGGCTTCCTGCCAAGTGCTGCAGGCCTTTCTGGATGGCTAAGCTGCAGCTTCCTTGCAGGCTGCTGGTCCAGGGGCACGTGTCCCCTGGTCCAGAGTGCTGTAGGAGGAATTCCTAGCTAGGGGAGACCAAGCACCCGGTTTCCTTGGCTTCGACTGGCCTGTGCACACAGAGGCCTGCCAGCAGTGAAGACAGCGCAGGCAGCAAGGGGGTGTGGCAGGCAGCTACATGGTGGCAGGGGTCCTGCTTGAAAGTGGGGTTCTGAGTGTTTTGTCCTCAGGCCCCAATGGCCACGTGCACACACAGCCTCTGGACCTGCAGCTTCCGAGCAGTGCAAGTGACACAAAGCCACACGCTGGGGTCTTCTCGAAAGAACTGTGCTCCATCGAGGTGCTGCTGGCTGGCAGAGGCCTAGGCCAGCACAGGCCCTAGGGAGGCCTGGCTGAGCCTGGGATGGGTCCCGACCTAGCAGTGCCCAGGGCAAGCCTGGGACTGCAGGCCAGGCTGCAGGCTCATTCCAGGTTGGGCCTGCTGCAGAGAGCCTTCAGCTAGGACTTCCAGGTGCCATGCTCAGTGCAGTGGCTTTGGCCTGCAATCCACATGCCTCACTCGGGCCGCCCTGCCTGTCAGAGCCACACTCCCTAAAAGTGTGTTCCTGAGGCAGTAGGACCATTGGGGAAGTGGGGATCTCCCAGCATGGGAGGTGTGCCTAGAACATTGCTCTGTGTACAAAGAGGATTCCCTGCTCCTCTGGCACTGGGGAGACATTTTCTGCCCCCAGGAGACACTTGGCACACACAGTGTTTCCCCATGGAAAGCAGTGTGAGAAAGAGCCCCCACCAGGGAAGAATGGCACTCTCCCATAGAAGCCCTCCATGCAGCAGGCTGTCATGGACTCGCCTGCAGGCCTTTGTGGCTGGAGAGAGTGCAGCTCCTCTGGAGGCTCTGGGTCAATTTGCACGCCCCTTTGAGCAAACGAGGCTTGTGGGATGAGGCCCTTGCCAAGAATGGCAAGCAGCCTGCTCCTTTTGATGAGACGCATGTGTGGTGAGAGAGGCTTCGCAGCAGAGAAGAAGCAAGAGGGGCAGCCAGGGAGGGGATTTGCATGCAGCTTGGAGGCCCCAGATCGCCTGCTGCACAACCAGGGAATGCCGACTATGCCCATCAGATCCCATTCACAAGTGGGCACTAAGCTTCAGGACCTGCCCATCTCCAGCCAAGAAACCACACACAGGCCACACCCTGAGTCCTGCCAAGGGTGATCTTTGCTCCCTGGGTTGGCTGAATGGCACTAGTGTGTTAGGGGAGAGAAGGCCCTAGGAGGTCTTCAGGGAGTGGCCTCAGCATAGCAGTGCTCAGGAAAAGGCACTCTCCTTTCTGTAGGCTGCATGCACACTGCAGTTTCTCCTGGAGGCAGAGAGAGTTCAGCTAGGCGATCCATGGCTGAAGGCAAAGCAGAGAGTTTTCCAGCGGAACGATGGCATCATCTGCTGGCTGACAAGCATGGGAGGAGAAGCCTCGCTCAAATGAGTTCCTGAGGAACGTTCCAAGCAGGGGGCACTCTGGCTCCAGAAGTGAGAGAGTCCTGCTTAGGACCTCCTTCTGGCAACAGAGTGGATGCCAAGGGCATGTGGGTGGGACGGTGCTCGGAAGCCACAGGGGAGGTTTGAGGCACCCAATGCTCTGTGGTGACAAACGCTGCTTGTCCGAGCATGCATGAACTCCTCCAAGGCTTTGGATTGGGAAAGCTTTCCTTAGCAGAAGGCTTCCTGCCAAGTGCTGCAGGCCTTTCTGGATGGCTAAGCTGCAGCTTCCTTGCAGGCTGCTGGTCCAGGGGCACGTGTCCCCTGGTCCAGAGTGCTGTAGGAGGAATTCCTAGCTAGGGGAGAGCAAGCACCCGGTTTCCTTGGCTTCGACTGACCTGTGCACACAGAGGCCTGCCAGCAGTGAAGACAGCGCAGGCAGCAAGGGGGTGTGGCAGGCAGCTACATGGTGGCAGGGGTCCTGCTTGAAAGTGGGGTTCTGAGTGTTTTGTCCTCAGGCCCCAATGGCCAGGTGCACACACAGCCTCTGGACCTGCAGCTTCTGAGCAGTGCAAGTGACACACAGCCACACGCTGGGGTCTTCTCAAAAATACTGTGCTCCATCGAGGTGCTGCTGGCTGGCAGAGGCCTAGGCCAGCACAGGCCCTAGGGAGGCCTGGCTGAGCCTGGGATGGGTCCCGACCTAGCAGTGCCCAGGGCAAGCCTGGGACTGCAGGCCAGGCTGCAGGCTCATTCCAGGTTGGGCCTGCTGCAGAGAGCCTTCAGCTAGGACTTACAGGTGCCATGCTCAGTGCAGTGGCTTTGGCCTGCAATCCACATGCCTCACTCGGGCCGCCCTGCCTGTCAGAGCCACACTCCCTAAAAGTGTGTTCCTGAGGCAGTAGGACCATTGGGGAAGTGGGGATCTCCCAGCATGGGAGGTGTGCCTAGAACATTGCTCTGTGTACAAAGAGGATTCCCTGCTCCTCTGGCACTGGGGAGACATTTTCTGCCCCCAGGAGACACTTGGCACACACAGTGTTTCCCCACGGAAAGCAGTGTGAGAAAGAGCCCCCACCAGGGAAGAATGGCACTCTCCCATAGAAGCCCTCCATGCAGCAGGCTGTCATGGACTCGCCTGCAGGCCTTTGTGGCTGGAGAGAGTGCAGCTCCTCTGGAGGCTCTGTGTCAATTGGCATGCCCCTTTGAGCAAACGAGGCTTGTGGGATGAGGTCCTTGCCAAGAATGGCAAGCAGCCTGCTCCTTTCGATGAGACGCATGTGTGGTGAGAGAGGCTTGGCAGCAGAGAAGAAGCAAGAGGGGCAGCCAGGGAGGGGATTTGCATGCAGCTTGGAGGCCCCAGATCGCCTGCTGCACAACCAGGGAATGCCGGCTATGCCCATCAGATCCCATTCACAAGTGGGCACTAAGCTTCAGGACCTGCCCATCTCCAGCCAAGAAACCACACACAGGCCACACCCTGAGTCCTGCCAAGGGTGATCTTTGCTCCCTGGGTTGGCTGAATGGCACGAGTGTGTTAGGGCAGAGAAGGCCCTTGGAGGTCTTCAGGGAGTGGCCTCAGCATAGCAGTGCTCAGGAAAAGGCACTCTCCTTTCTGTAGGCTGCATGCACACTGCAGTTTCTCCTGGAGGCAGAGAGAGTTCAGCTAGGCGATCCATGGCTGAAGGCAAAGCAGAGAGTTTTCCAGCGGAACGATGGCATCATCTGCTGGCTGACAAGCATGGGAGGAGAAGCCTCGCTCAAATGAGTTCCTGAGGAACGTTCCAAGCAGGGGGCACTCTGGCTCCAGAAGTGAGAGAGTCCTGCTTAGGACCTCCTTCTGGCAACAGAGTGGATGCCAAGGGCATGTTTGTGGGACCGTGCTCGGAAGCCACAGGGGAGGTTTGAGGCACCCAATGCTCTGTGGTGACAAACGCTGCTTGTCCGAGCATGCATGAACTCCTCCAAGGCTTTGGATTGGGAAAGCTTTCCTTAGCAGAAGGCTTCCTGCCAAGTGCTGCAGGCCTTTCTGGATGGCTAAGCTGCAGCTTCCTTGCAGGCTGCTGGTCCAGGGGCACGTGTCCCCTGGTCCAGAGTGCTGTAGGAGGAATTCCTAGCTAGGGGAGACCAAGCACCCGGTTTCCTTGGCTTCGACTGGCCTGTGCACACAGAGGCCTGCCAGCAGTGAAGACAGCGCAGGCAGCAAGGGGGTGTGGCAGGCAGCTACATGGTGGCAGGGGTCCTGCTTGAAAGTGGGGTTCTGAGTGTTTTGTCCTCAGGCCCCAATGGCCACGTGCACACACAGCCTCTGGACCTGCAGCTTCCGAGCAGTGCAAGTGACACACAGCCACACGCTGGGGTCTTCTCGAAAGAACTGTGCTCCATCGAGGTGCTGCTGGCTGGCAGAGGCCTAGGCCAGCACAGGCCCTAGGGAGGCCTGGCTGAGCCTGGGATGGGTCCCGACCTAGCAGTGCCCAGGGCAAGCCTGGGACTGCAGGCCAGGCTGCAGGCTCATTCCAGGTTGGGCCTGCTGCAGAGAGCCTTCAGCTAGGACTTCCAGGTGCCATGCTCAGTGCAGTGGCTTTGGCCTGCAATCCACATGCCTCACTCGGGCCGCCCTGCCTGTCAGAGCCACACTCCCTAAAAGTGTGTTCCTGAGGCAGTAGGACCATTGGGGAAGTGGGGATCTCCCAGCATGGGAGGTGTGCCTAGAACATTGCTCTGTGTACAAAGAGGATTCCCTGCTCCTCTGGCACTGGGGAGACATTTTCTGCCCCCAGGAGACACTTGGCACACACAGTGTTTCCCCATGGAAAGCAGTGTGAGAAAGAGCCCCCACCAGGGAAGAATGGCACTCTCCCATAGAAGCCCTCCATGCAGCAGGCTGTCATGGACTCGCCTGCAGGCCTTTGTGGCTGGAGAGAGTGCAGCTCCTCTGGAGGCTCTGGGTCAATTTGCACGCCCCTTTGAGCAAACGAGGCTTGTGGGATGAGGCCCTTGCCAAGAATGGCAAGCAGCCTGCTCCTTTTGATGAGACGCATGTGTGGTGAGAGAGGCTTCGCAGCAGAGAAGAAGCAAGAGGGGCAGCCAGGGAGGGGATTTGCATGCAGCTTGGAGGCCCCAGATCGCCTGCTGCACAACCAGGGAATGCCGACTATGCCCATCAGATCCCATTCACAAGTGGGCACTAAGCTTCAGGACCTGCCCATCTCCAGCCAAGAAACCACACACAGGCCACACCCTGAGTCCTGCCAAGGGTGATCTTTGCTCCCTGGGTTGGCTGAATGGCACGAGTGTGTTAGGGGAGAGAAGGCCCTAGGAGGTCTTCAGGGAGTGGCCTCAGCATAGCAGTGCTCAGGAAAAGGCACTCTCCTTTCTGTAGGCTGCATGCACACTGCAGTTTCTCCTGGAGGCAGAGAGAGTTCAGCTAGGCGATCCATGGCTGAAGGCAAAGCGGAGAGTTTTCCAGCGGAACGATGGCATCATCTGCTGGCTGACAAGCATGGGAGGAGAAGCCTCGCTCAAATGAGTTCCTGAGGAACGTTCCAAGCAGGGGGCACTCTGGCTCCAGAAGTGAGAGAGTCCTGCTTAGGACCTCCTTCTGGCAACAGAGTGGATGCCAAGGGCATGTGGGTGGGACGGTGCTCGGAAGCCACAGGGGAGGTTTGAGGCACCCAATGCTCTGTGGTGACAAACGCTGCTTGTCCGAGCATGCATGAACTCCTCCAAGGCTTTGGATTGGGAAAGCTTTCCTTAGCAGAAGGCTTCCTGCCAAGTGCTGCAGGCCTTTCTGGATGGCTAAGCTGCAGCTTCCTTGCAGGCTGCTGGTCCAGGGGCACGTGTCCCCTGGTCCAGAGTGCTGTAGGAGGAATTCCTAGCTAGGGGAGAGGAAGCACCCGGTTTCCTTGGCTTCGACTGGCCTGTGCACACAGAGTCCTGCCAGCAGTGAAGACAGCGCAGGCAGCAAGGGGGTGTGGCAGGCAGCTACATGGTGGCAGGGGTCCTGCTTGAAAGTGGGGTTCTGAGTGTTTTGTCCTCAGGCCCCAATGGCCACGTGCACACACAGCCTCTGGACCTGCAGCTTCCGAGCAGTGCAAGTGACACACAGCCACACGCTGGTGTCTTCTCGAAAAAACTGTGCTCCATCGAGGTGCTGCTGGCTGGCAGAGGCCTAGGCCAGCACAGGCCCTAGGGAGGCCTGGCTGAGCCTGGGATGGGTCCCGACCTAGCAGTGCCCAGGGCAAGCCTGGGACTGCAGGCCAGGCTGCAGGCTCATTCCAGGTTGGGCCTGCTGCAGAGAGCCTTCAGCTAGGACTTCCAGGTGCCATGCTCAGTGCAGTGGCTTTGGCCTGCAATCCACATGCCTCACTCGGGCCGCCCTGCCTGTCAGAGCCACACTCCCTAAAAGTGTGTTCCTGAGGCAGTAGGACCATTGGGGAAGTGGGGATCTCCCAGCATGGGAGGTGTGCCTAGAACATTGCTCTGTGTACAAAGAGGATTCCCTGCTCCTCTGGCACTGGGGAGACATTTTCTGCCCCCAGGAGACACTTGGCACACACAGTGTTTCCCCACGGAAAGCAGTGTGAGAAAGAGCCCCCACCAGGGAAGAATGGCACTCTCCCATAGAAGCCCTCCATGCAGCAGGCTGTCATGGACTCGCCTGCAGGCCTTTGTGGCTGGAGAGAGTGCAGCTCCTCTGGAGGCTCTGTGTCAATTGGCATGCCCCTTTGAGCAAACGAGGCTTGTGGGATGAGGTCCTTGCCAAGAATGGCAAGCAGCCTGCTCCTTTCGATGAGACGCATGTGTGGTGAGAGAGGCTTGGCAGCAGAGAAGAAGCAAGAGGGGCAGCCAGGGAGGGGATTTGCATGCAGCTTGGAGGCCCCAGATCGCCTGCTGCACAACCAGGGAATGCCGGCTATGCCCATCAGATCCCATTCACAAGTGGGCACTAAGCTTCAGGACCTGCCCATCTCCAGCCAAGAAACCACACACAGGCCACACCCTGAGTCCTGCCAAGGGTGATCTTTGCTCCCTGGGTTGGCTGAATGGCACGAGTGTGTTAGGGCAGAGAAGGCCCTTGGAGGTCTTCAGGGAGTGGCCTCAGCATAGCAGTGCTCAGGAAAAGGCACTCTCCTTTCTGTAGGCTGCATGCACACTGCAGTTTCTCCTGGAGGCAGAGAGAGTTCAGCTAGGCGATCCATGGCTGAAGGCAAAGCAGAGAGTTTTCCAGCGGAACGATGGCATCATCTGCTGGCTGACAAGCATGGGAGGAGAAGCCTCGCTCAAATGAGTTCCTGAGGAACGTTCCAAGCAGGGGGCACTCTGGCTCCAGAAGTGAGAGAGTCCTGCTTAGGACCTCCTTCTGGCAACAGAGTGGATGCCAAGGGCATGTTTGTGGGACCGTGCTCGGAAGCCACAGGGGAGGTTTGAGGCACCCAATGCTCTGTGGTGACAAACGCTGCTTGTCCGAGCATGCATGAACTCCTCCAAGGCTTTGGATTGGGAAAGCTTTCCTTAGCAGAAGGCTTCCTGCCAAGTGCTGCAGGCCTTTCTGGATGGCTAAGCTGCAGCTTCCTTGCAGGCTGCTGGTCCAGGGGCACGTGTCCCCTGGTCCAGAGTGCTGTAGGAGGAATTCCTAGCTAGGGGAGAGCAAGCACCCGGTTTCCTTGGCTTCGACTGGCCTGTGCACACAGAGGCATGCCAGCAGTGAAGACAGCACAGGCAGCAAGGGGGTGTGGCACGCAGCTACATGGTGGCAGGGGTCCTGCTTGAAAGTGGGGTTCTGAGTGTTTTGTCCTCAGGCCCCAATGGCCACGTGCACACACAGCCTCTGGACCTGCAGCTTCCGAGCAGTGCAGGTGACACACAGCCACACGCTGGGGTCTTCTCGAAAGAACTGTGCTCCATGGAGGTGCTGCTGGCTGACAGAGGCCGAGGCCAGCACAGGCCCTAGGGAGGCCTGGCTGAGCCTGGGATGGGTCCCGACCTAGCAGTGCCCAGGGCAAGCCTGGGACTGCAGGCCAGGCTGCAGGCTCATTCCAGGTTGGGCCTGCTGCAGAGAGCCTTCAGCTAGGACTTCCAGGTGCCATGCTCAGTGCAGTGGCTTTGGCCTGCAATCCACATGCCTCACTCGGGCCGCCCTGCCTGTCAGAACCACACTCCCTAAAAGTGTGTTCCTGAGGCAGTTGGACCGTTGGGGAAGTGGGGATCTCCCAGCATGGGAGGTGTGCCTAGAACATTGCTATGTGTATATAGAGGATTCCCTGCTCCTCTGGCACTGGGGAGACATTTTCTGCCCCCAGGAGACACTTGGCACACACAGTGTTTCCCCACGGAAAGCAGTGTGAGAAAGAGCCCCCACCAGGGAAGCATGGCCCTCTCCCATAGAAGCCCTCCATGCAGCAGGCTGTCATGGACTCGCCTGCAGGCCTTTATGGCTGGAGAGAGTGCAGCTCCTCTGGAGGCTCTGGGTCAATTTGCACGCCCCTTTGAGCAAACGAGGCTTGTGGGATGAGGTCCTTGCCAAGAATGGCAAGCAGCCTGCTCCTTTCGATGAGACGCATGTGTGGTGAGAGAGGCTTGGCAGCAGAGAAGAAGCAAGAGGGGCAGCCAGGGAGGGGATTTGCATGCAGCTTGGAGGCCCCAGATCGCCTGCTGCACAACCAGGGAATGCCGGCTATGCCCATCAGATCCCATTCACAAGTGGGCACTAAGCTTCAGGACCTGCCCATCTCCAGCCAAGAAACCACACACAGGCCACACCCTGAGTCCTGCCAAGGGTGATCTTTGCTCCCTGGGTTGGCTGAATGGCACGAGTGTGTTAGGGGAGAGAAGGCCCTAGGAGGTCTTCAGGGAGTGGCCTCAGCATAGCAGTGCTCAGGAAAAGGCACTCTCCTTTCTGTAGGCTGCATGCACACTGCAGTTTCTCCTGGAGGCAGAGAGAGTTCAGCTAGGCGATCCATGGCTGAAGGCAAAGCAGAGAGTTTTCCAGCGGAACGATGGCATCATCTGCTGGCTGACAAGCATGGGAGGAGAAGCCTCGCTCAAATGAGTTCCTGAGGAACGTTCCAAGCAGGGGGCACTCTGGCTCCAGAAGTGAGAGAGTCCTGCTTAGGACCTCCTTCTGGCAACAGAGTGGATGCCAAGGGCATGTGGGTGGGATGGTGCTCGGAAGCCACAGGGGAGGTTTGAGGCACCCAATGCTCTGTGGTGACAAACGCTGCTTGTCCGAGCATGCATGAACTCCTCCAAGGCTTTGGATTGGGAAAGCTTTCCTTAGCAGAAGGCTTCCTGCCAAGTGCTGCAGGCCTTTCTGGATGGCTAAGCTGCAGCTTCCTTGCAGGCTGCTGGTCCAGGGGCACGTGTCCCCTGGTCCAGAGTGCTGTAGGAGGAATTCCTAGCTAGGGGAGAGCAAGCACCCGGTTTCCTTGGCTTCGACTGACCTGTGCACACAGAGGCCTGCCAGCAGTGAAGACAGCGCAGGCAGCAAGGGGGTGTGGCAGGCAGCTACATGGTGGCAGGGGTCCTGCTTGAAAGTGGGGTTCTGAGTGTTTTGTCCTCAGGCCCCAATGGCCAGGTGCACACACAGCCTCTGGACCTGCAGCTTCTGAGCAGTGCAAGTGACACACAGCCACACGCTGGGGTCTTCTCAAAAATACTGTGCTCCATCGAGGTGCTGCTGGCTGGCAGAGGCCTAGGCCAGCACAGGCCCTAGGGAGGCCTGGCTGAGCCTGGGATGGGTCCCGACCTAGCAGTGCCCAGGGCAAGCCTGGGACTGCAGGCCAGGCTGCAGGCTCATTCCAGGTTGGGCCTGCTGCAGAGAGCCTTCAGCTAGGACTTACAGGTGCCATGCTCAGTGCAGTGGCTTTGGCCTGCAATCCACATGCCTCACTCGGGCCGCCCTGCCTGTCAGAGCCACACTCCCTAAAAGTGTGTTCCTGAGGCAGTAGGACCATTGGGGAAGTGGGGATCTCCCAGCATGGGAGGTGTGCCTAGAACATTGCTCTGTGTACAAAGAGGATTCCCTGCTCCTCTGGCACTGGGGAGACATTTTCTGCCCCCAGGAGACACTTGGCACACACAGTGTTTCCCCACGGAAAGCAGTGTGAGAAAGAGCCCCCACCAGGGAAGAATGGCACTCTCCCATAGAAGCCCTCCATGCAGCAGGCTGTCATGGACTCGCCTGCAGGCCTTTGTGGCTGGAGAGAGTGCAGCTCCTCTGGAGGCTCTGTGTCAATTGGCACGCCCCTTTGAGCAAACGAGGCTTGTGGGATGAGGTCCTTGCCAAGAATGGCAAGCAGCCTGCTCCTTTCGATGAGACGCATGTGTGGTGAGAGAGGCTTGGCAGCAGAGAAGAAGCAAGAGGGGCAGCCAGGGAGGGGATTTGCATGCAGCTTGGAGGCCCCAGATCGCCTGCTGCACAACCAGGGAATGCCGGCTATGCCCATCAGATCCCATTCACAAGTGGGCACTAAGCTTCAGGACCTGCCCATCTCCAGCCAAGAAACCACACACAGGCCACACCCTGAGTCCTGCCAAGGGTGATCTTTGCTCCCTGGGTTGGCTGAATGGCACGAGTGTGTTAGGGCAGAGAAGGCCCTTGGAGGTCTTCAGGGAGTGGCCTCAGCATAGCAGTGCTCAGGAAAAGGCACTCTCCTTTCTGTAGGCTGCATGCACACTGCAGTTTCTCCTGGAGGCAGAGAGAGTTCAGCTAGGCGATCCATGGCTGAAGGCAAAGCAGAGAGTTTTCCAGCGGAACGATGGCATCATCTGCTGGCTGACAAGCATGGGAGGAGAAGCCTCGCTCAAATGAGTTCCTGAGGAACGTTCCAAGCAGGGGGCACTCTGGCTCCAGAAGTGAGAGAGTCCTGCTTAGGACCTCCTTCTGGCAACAGAGTGGATGCCAAGGGCATGTTTGTGGGACCGTGCTCGGAAGCCACAGGGGAGGTTTGAGGCACCCAATGCTCTGTGGTGACAAACGCTGCTTGTCCGAGCATGCATGAACTCCTCCAAGGCTTTGGATTGGGAAAGCTTTCCTTAGCAGAAGGCTTCCTGCCAAGTGCTGCAGGCCTTTCTGGATGGCTAAGCTGCAGCTTCCTTGCAGGCTGCTGGTCCAGGGGCACGTGTCCCCTGGTCCAGAGTGCTGTAGGAGGAATTCCTAGCTAGGGGAGACCAAGCACCCGGTTTCCTTGGCTTCGACTGGCCTGTGCACACAGAGGCCTGCCAGCAGTGAAGACAGCGCAGGCAGCAAGGGGGTGTGGCAGGCAGCTACATGGTGGCAGGGGTCCTGCTTGAAAGTGGGGTTCTGAGTGTTTTGTCCTCAGGCCCCAATGGCCACGTGCACACACAGCCTCTGGACCTGCAGCTTCCGAGCAGTGCAAGTGACACACAGCCACACGCTGGGGTCTTCTCGAAAGAACTGTGCTCCATCGAGGTGCTGCTGGCTGGCAGAGGCCTAGGCCAGCACAGGCCCTAGGGAGGCCTGGCTGAGCCTGGGATGGGTCCCGACCTAGCAGTGCCCAGGGCAAGCCTGGGACTGCAGGCCAGGCTGCAGGCTCATTCCAGGTTGGGCCTGCTGCAGAGAGCCTTCAGCTAGGACTTCCAGGTGCCATGCTCAGTGCAGTGGCTTTGGCCTGCAATCCACATGCCTCACTCGGGCCGCCCTGCCTGTCAGAGCCACACTCCCTAAAAGTGTGTTCCTGAGGCAGTAGGACCATTGGGGAAGTGGGGATCTCCCAGCATGGGAGGTGTGCCTAGAACATTGCTCTGTGTACAAAGAGGATTCCCTGCTCCTCTGGCACTGGGGAGACATTTTCTGCCCCCAGGAGACACTTGGCACACACAGTGTTTCCCCATGGAAAGCAGTGTGAGAAAGAGCCCCCACCAGGGAAGAATGGCACTCTCCCATAGAAGCCCTCCATGCAGCAGGCTGTCATGGACTCGCCTGCAGGCCTTTGTGGCTGGAGAGAGTGCAGCTCCTCTGCAGGCTCTGGGTCAATTTGCACGCCCCTTTGAGCAAACGAGGCTTGTGGGATGAGGTCCTTGCCAAGAATGGCAAGCAGCCTGCTCCTTTCGATGAGACGCATGTGTGGTGAGAGAGGCTTGGCAGCAGAGAAGAAGCAAGAGGGGCAGCCAGGGAGGGGATTTGCATGCAGCTTGGAGGCCCCAGATCGCCTGCTGCACAACCAGGGAATGCCGGCTATGCCCATCAGATCCCATTCACAAGTGGGCACTAAGCTTCAGGACCTGCCCATCTCCAGCCAAGAAACCACACACAGGCCACACCCTGAGTCCTGCCAAGGGTGATCTTTGCTCCCTGGGTTGACTGAATGGCACGAGTGTGTTAGGGCAGAGAAGGCCCTAGGAGGTCTTCAGGGAGTGGCCTCAGCATAGCAGTGCTCAGGAAAAGGCACTCTCCTTTCTGTAGGCTGCATGCACACTGCAGTTTCTCCTGGAGGCAGAGAGAGTTCAGCTAGGCGATCCATGGCTGAAGGCAAAGCAGAGAGTTTTCCAGCGGAACGATGGCATCATCTGCTGGCTGACAAGCATGGGAGGAGAAGCCTCGCTCAAATGAGTTCCTGAGGAACGTTCCAAGCAGGGGGCACTCTGGCTCCAGAAGTGAGAGAGTCCTGCTTAGGACCTCCTTCTGGCAACAGAGTGGATGCCAAGGGCATGTGGGTGGGACGGTGCTCGGAAGCCACAGGGGAGGTTTGAGGCACCCAATGCTCTGTGGTGACAAACGCTGCTTGTCCGAGCATGCATGAACTCCTCCAAGGCTTTGGATTGGGAAAGCTTTCCTTAGCAGAAGGCTTCCTGCCAAGTGCTGCAGGCCTTTCTGGATGGCTAAGCTGCAGCTTCCTTGCAGGCTGCTGGTCCAGGGGCACGTGTCCCCTGGTCCAGAGTGCTGTAGGAGGAATTCCTAGCTAGGGGAGAGCAAGCACCCGGTTTCCTTGGCTTCGACTGACCTGTGCACACAGAGGCCTGCCAGCAGTGAAGACAGCGCAGGCAGCAAGGGGGTGTGGCAGGCAGCTACATGGTGGCAGGGGTCCTGCTTGAAAGTGGGGTTCTGAGTGTTTTGTCCTCAGGCCCCAATGGCCAGGTGCACACACAGCCTCTGGACCTGCACCTTCTGAGCAGTGCAAGTGACACACAGCCACACGCTGGGGTCTTCTCAAAAATACTGTGCTCCATCGAGGTGCTGCTGGCTGGCAGAGGCCTAGGCCAGCACAGGCCCTAGGGAGGCCTGGCTGAGCCTGGGATGGGTCCCGACCTAGCAGTGCCCAGGGCAAGCCTGGGACTGCAGGCCAGGCTGCAGGCTCATTCCAGGTTGGGCCTGCTGCAGAGAGCCTTCAGCTAGGACTTACAGGTGCCATGCTCAGTGCAGTGGCTTTGGCCTGCAATCCACATGCCTCACTCGGGCCGCCCTGCCTGTCAGAGCCACACTCCCTAAAAGTGTGTTCCTGAGGCAGTAGGACCATTGGGGAAGTGGGGATCTCCCAGCATGGGAGGTGTGCCTAGAACATTGCTCTGTGTACAAAGAGGATTCCCTGCTCCTCTGGCACTGGGGAGACATTTTCTGCCCCCAGGAGACACTTGGCACACACAGTGTTTCCCCACGGAAAGCAGTGTGAGAAAGAGCCCCCACCAGGGAAGAATGGCACTCTCCCATAGAAGCCCTCCATGCAGCAGGCTGTCATGGACTCGCCTGCAGGCCTTTGTGGCTGGAGAGAGTGCAGCTCCTCTGGAGGCTCTGTGTCAATTGGCATGCCCCTTTGAGCAAACGAGGCTTGTGGGATGAGGTCCTTGCCAAGAATGGCAAGCAGCCTGCTCCTTTCGATGAGACGCATGTGTGGTGAGAGAGGCTTGGCAGCAGAGAAGAAGCAAGAGGGGCAGCCAGGGAGGGGATTTGCATGCAGCTTGGAGGCCCCAGATCGCCTGCTGCACAACCAGGGAATGCCGACTATGCCCATCAGATCCCATTCACAAGTGGGCACTAAGCTTCAGGACCTGCCCATCTCCAGCCAAGAAACCACACACAGGCCACACCCTGAGTCCTGCCAAGGGTGATCTTTGCTCCCTGGGTTGGCTGAATGGCACGAGTGTGTTAGGGGAGAGAAGGCCCTAGGAGGTCTTCAGGGAGTGGCCTCAGCATAGCAGTGCTCAGGAAAAGGCACTCTCCTTTCTGTAGGCTGCATGCACACTGCAGTTTCTCCTGGAGGCAGAGAGAGTTCAGCTAGGCGATCCATGGCTGAAGGCAAAGCGGAGAGTTTTCCAGCGGAACGATGGCATCATCTGCTGGCTGACAAGCATGGGAGGAGAAGCCTCGCTCAAATGAGTTCCTGAGGAACGTTCCAAGCAGGGGGCACTCTGGCTCCAGAAGTGAGAGAGTCCTGCTTAGGACCTCCTTCTGGCAACAGAGTGGATGCCAAGGGCATGTGGGTGGGACGGTGCTCGGAAGCCACAGGGGAGGTTTGAGGCACCCAATGCTCTGTGGTGACAAACGCTGCTTGTCCGAGCATGCATGAACTCCTCCAAGGCTTTGGATTGGGAAAGCTTTCCTTAGCAGAAGGCTTCCTGCCAAGTGCTGCAGGCCTTTCTGGATGGCTAAGCTGCAGCTTCCTTGCAGGCTGCTGGTCCAGGGGCACGTGTCCCCTGGTCCAGAGTGCTGTAGGAGGAATTCCTAGCTAGGGGAGAGCAAGCACCCGGTTTCCTTGGCTTCGACTGGCCTGTGCACACAGAGTCCTGCCAGCAGTGAAGACAGCGCAGGCAGCAACGGGGTGTGGCAGGCAGCTACATGGTGGCAGGGGTCCTGCTTGAAAGTGGGGTTCTGAGTGTTTTGTCCTCAGGCCCCAATGGCCAGGTGCACACACAGCCTCTGGACCTGCAGCTTCCGAGCAGTGCAAGTGACCACAGCCACATGCTGGTGTCTTCTCGAAAAAACTGTGCTCCATCGAGGTGCTGCTGGCTGGCAGAGGCCTAGGCCAGCACAGGCCCTAGGGAGGCCTGGCTGAGCCTGGGATGGGTCCCGACCTAGCAGTGCCCAGGGCAAGCCTGGGACTGCAGGCCAGGCTGCAGGCTCATTCCAGGTTGGGCCTGCTGCAGAGAGCCTTCAGCTAGGACTTACAGGTGCCATGCTCAGTGCAGTGGCTTTGGCCTGCAATCCACATGCCTCACTCGGGCCGCCCTGCCTGTCAGAGCCACACTCCCTAAAAGTGTGTTCCTGAGGCAGTAGGACCATTGGGGAAGTGGGGATCTCCCAGCATGGGAGGTGTGCCTAGAACATTGCTCTGTGTACAAAGAGGATTCCCTGCTCCTCTGGCACTGGGGAGACATTTTCTGCCCCCAGGAGACACTTGGCACACACAGTGTTTCCCCACGGAAAGCAGTGTGAGAAAGAGCCCCCACCAGGGAAGAATGGCACTCTCCCATAGAAGCCCTCCATGCAGCAGGCTGTCATGGACTCGCCTGCAGGCCTTTGTGGCTGGAGAGAGTGCAGCTCCTCTGGAGGCTCTGTGTCAATTGGCATGCCCCTTTGAGCAAACGAGGCTTGTGGGATGAGGTCCTTGCCAAGAATGGCAAGCAGCCTGCTCCTTTCGATGAGACGCATGTGTGGTGAGAGAGGCTTGGCAGCAGAGAAGAAGCAAGAGGGGCAGCCAGGGAGGGGATTTGCATGCAGCTTGGAGGCCCCAGATCGCCTGCTGCACAACCAGGGAATGCCGGCTATGCCCATCAGATCCCATTCACAAGTGGGCACTAAGCTTCAGGACCTGCCCATCTCCAGCCAAGAAACCACACACAGGCCACACCCTGAGTCCTGCCAAGGGTGATCTTTGCTCCCTGGGTTGGCTGAATGGCACGAGTGTGTTAGGGCAGAGAAGGCCCTTGGAGGTCTTCAGGGAGTGGCCTCAGCATAGCAGTGCTCAGGAAAAGGCACTCTCCTTTCTGTAGGCTGCATGCACACTGCAGTTTCTCCTGGAGGCAGAGAGAGTTCAGCTAGGCGATCCATGGCTGAAGGCAAAGCAGAGAGTTTTCCAGCGGAACGATGGCATCATCTGCTGGCTGACAAGCATGGGAGGAGAAGCCTCGCTCAAATGAGTTCCTGAGGAACGTTCCAAGCAGGGGGCACTCTGGCTCCAGAAGTGAGAGAGTCCTGCTTAGGACCTCCTTCTGGCAACAGAGTGGATGCCAAGGGCATGTGGGTGGGACGGTGCTCGGAAGCCACAGGGGAGGTTTGAGGCACCCAATGCTCTGTGGTGACAAACGCTGCTTGTCCGAGCATGCATGAACTCCTCCAAGGCTTTGGATTGGGAAAGCTTTCCTTAGCAGAAGGCTTCCTGCCAAGTGCTGCAGGCCTTTCTGGATGGCTAAGCTGCAGCTTCCTTGCAGGCTGCTGGTCCAGGGGCACGTGTCCCCTGGTCCAGAGTGCTGTAGGAGGAATTCCTAGCTAGGGGAGAGCAAGCACCCGGTTTCCTTGGCTTCGACTGGCCTGTGCACACAGAGTCCTGCCAGCAGTGAAGACAGCGCAGGCAGCAACGGGGTGTGGCAGGCAGCTACATGGTGGCAGGGGTCCTGCTTGAAAGTGGGGTTCTGAGTGTTTTGTCCTCAGGCCCCAATGGCCAGGTGCACACACAGCCTCTGGACCTGCAGCTTCCGAGCAGTGCAAGTGACCACAGCCACATGCTGGTGTCTTCTCGAAAAAACTGTGCTCCATCGAGGTGCTGCTGGCTGGCAGAGGCCTAGGCCAGCACAGGCCCTAGGGAGGCCTGGCTGAGCCTGGGATGGGTCCCGACCTAGCAGTGCCCAGGGCAAGCCTGGGACTGCAGGCCAGGCTGCAGGCTCATTCCAGGTTGGGCCTGCTGCAGAGAGCCTTCAGCTAGGACTTACAGGTGCCATGCTCAGTGCAGTGGCTTTGGCCTGCAATCCACATGCCTCACTCGGGCCGCCCTGCCTGTCAGAGCCACACTCCCTAAAAGTGTGTTCCTGAGGCAGTAGGACCATTGGGGAAGTGGGGATCTCCCAGCATGGGAGGTGTGCCTAGAACATTGCTCTGTGTACAAAGAGGATTCCCTGCTCCTCTGGCACTGGGGAGACATTTTCTGCCCCCAGGAGACACTTGGCACACACAGTGTTTCCCCACGGAAAGCAGTGTGAGAAAGAGCCCCCACCAGGGAAGAATGGCACTCTCCCATAGAAGCCCTCCATGCAGCAGGCTGTCATGGACTCGCCTGCAGGCCTTTGTGGCTGGAGAGAGTGCAGCTCCTCTGGAGGCTCTGTGTCAATTGGCATGCCCCTTTGAGCAAACGAGGCTTGTGGGATGAGGTACTTGCCAAGAATGGCAAGCAGCCTGCTCCTTTCGATGAGACGCATGTGTGGTGAGAGAGGCTTGGCAGCAGAGAAGAAGCAAGAGGGGCAGCCAGGGAGGGGATTTGCATGCAGCTTGGAGGCCCCAGATCGCCTGCTGCACAACCAGGGAATGCCGGCTATGCCCATCAGATCCCATTCACAAGTGGGCACTAAGCTTCAGGACCTGCCCATCTCCAGCCAAGAAACCACACACAGGCCACACCCTGAGTCCTGCCAAGGGTGATCTTTGCTCCCTGGGTTGGCTGAATGGCACGAGTGTGTTAGGGCAGAGAAGGCCCTTGGAGGTCTTCAGGGAGTGGCCTCAGCATAGCAGTGCTCAGGAAAAGGCACTCTCCTTTCTGTAGGCTGCATGCACACTGCAGTTTCTCCTGGAGGCAGAGAGAGTTCAGCTAGGCGATCCATGGCTGAAGGCAAAGCAGAGAGTTTTCCAGCGGAACGATGGCATCATCTGCTGGCTGACAAGCATGGGAGGAGAAGCCTCGCTCAAATGAGTTCCTGAGGAACGTTCCAAGCAGGGGGCACTCTGGCTCCAGAAGTGAGAGAGTCCTGCTTAGGACCTCCTTCTGGCAACAGAGTGGATGCCAAGGGCATGTTTGTGGGACCGTGCTCGGAAGCCAAAGGGGAGGTTTGAGGCACCCAATGCTCTGTGGTGACAAACGCTGCTTGTCCGAGCATGCATGAACTCCTCCAAGGCTTTGGATTGGGAAAGCTTTCCTTAGCAGAAGGCTTCCTGCCAAGTGCTGCAGGCCTTTCTGGATGGCTAAGCTGCAGCTTCCTTGCAGGCTGCTGGTCCAGGGGCACGTGTCCCCTGGTCCAGAGTGCTGTAGGAGGAATTCCTAGCTAGGGGAGAGCAAGCACCCGGTTTCCTTGGCTTCGACTGACCTGTGCACACAGAGGCCTGCCAGCAGTGAAGACAGCGCAGGCAGCAAGGGGGTGTGGCAGGCAGCTACATGGTGGCAGGGGTCCTGCTTGAAAGTGGGGTTCTGAGTGTTTTGTCCTCAGGCCCCAATGGCCAGGTGCACACACAGCCTCTGGACCTGCAGCTTCTGAGCAGTGCAAGTGACACACAGCCACACGCTGGGGTCTTCTCAAAAATACTGTGCTCCATCGAGGTGCTGCTGGCTGGCAGAGGCCTAGGCCAGCACAGGCCCTAGGGAGGCCTGGCTGAGCCTGGGATGGGTCCCGACCTAGCAGTGCCCAGGGCAAGCCTGGGACTGCAGGCCAGGCTGCAGGCTCATTCCAGGTTGGGCCTGCTGCAGAGAGCCTTCAGCTAGGACTTACAGGTGCCATGCTCAGTGCAGTGGCTTTGGCCTGCAATCCACATGCCTCACTCGGGCCGCCCTGCCTGTCAGAGCCACACTCCCTAAAAGTGTGTTCCTGAGGCAGTAGGACCATTGGGGAAGTGGGGATCTCCCAGCATGGGAGGTGTGCCTAGAACATTGCTCTGTGTACAAAGAGGATTCCCTGCTCCTCTGGCACTGGGGAGACATTTTCTGCCCCCAGGAGACACTTGGCACACACAGTGTTTCCCCACGGAAAGCAGTGTGAGAAAGAGCCCCCACCAGGGAAGCATGGCCCTCTCCCATAGAAGCCCTCCATGCAGCAGGCTGTCATGGACTCGCCTGCAGGCCTTTGTGGCTGGAGAGAGTGCAGCTCCTCTGGAGGCTCTGGGTCAATTTGCACGCCCCTTTGAGCAAACGAGGCTTGTGGGATGAGGTCCTTGCCAAGAATGGCAAGCAGCCTGCTCCTTTCGATGAGACGCATGTGTGGTGAGAGAGGCTTGGCAGCAGAGAAGAAGCAAGAGGGGCAGCCAGGGAGGGGATTTGCATGCAGCTTGGAGGCCCCAGATCGCCTGCTGCACAACCAGGGAATGCCGGCTATGCCCATCAGATCCCATTCACAAGTGGGCACTAAGCTTCAGGACCTGCCCATCTCCAGCCAAGAAACCACACACAGGCCACACCCTGAGTCCTGCCAAGGGTGATCTTTGCTCCCTGGGTTGGCTGAATGGCACGAGTGTGTTAGGGCAGAGAAGGCCCTTGGAGGTCTTCAGGGAGTGGCCTCAGCATAGCAGTGCTCAGGAAAAGGCACTCTCCTTTCTGTAGGCTGCATGCACACTGCAGTTTCTCCTGGAGGCAGAGAGAGTTCAGCTAGGCGATCCATGGCTGAAGGCAAAGCAGAGAGTTTTCCAGCGGAACGATGGCATCATCTGCTGGCTGACAAGCATGGGAGGAGAAGCCTCGCTCAAATGAGTTCCTGAGGAACGTTCCAAGCAGGGGGCACTCTGGCTCCAGAAGTGAGAGAGTCCTGCTTAGGACCTCCTTCTGGCAACAGAGTGGATGCCAAGGGCATGTGGGTGGGACGGTGCTCGGAAGCCACAGGGGAGGTTTGAGGCACCCAATGCTCTGTGGTGACAAACGCTGCTTGTCCGAGCATGCATGAACTCCTCCAAGGCTTTGGATTGGGAAAGCTTTCCTTAGCAGAAGGCTTCCTGCCAAGTGCTGCAGGCCTTTCTGGATGGCTAAGCTGCAGCTTCCTTGCAGGCTGCTGGTCCAGGGGCACGTGTCCCCTGGTCCAGAGTGCTGTAGGAGGAATTCCTAGCTAGGGGAGAGCAAGCACCCGGTTTCCTTGGCTTCGACTGGCCTGTGCACACAGAGGCCTGCCAGCAGTGAAGACAGCGCAGGCAGCAAGGGGGTGTGGCAGGCAGCTACATGGTGGCAGGGGTCCTGCTTGAAAGTGGAGTTCTGAGTGTTTTCTCCTCAGGCCCCAATGGCCACGTGCACACACAGCCTCTGGACCTGCAGCTTCTGAGCAGTGCAAGTGACACACAGCCACACGCTGGTGTCTTCTCGAAAAAACTGTGCACCATCGATGTGCTGCTGGCTGGCAGAGGCCGAGGCCAGCACAGGCCCTAGGGAGGCCTGGCTGAGCCTGGGATGGGTCCCGACCTAGCAGTGCCCAGGGCAAGCCTGGGACTGCAGGCCAGGCTGCAGGCTCATTCCAGGTTGGGCCTGCTGCAGAGAGCCTTCAGCTAGGACTTCCAGGTGCCATGCTCAGTGCAGTGGCTTTGGCCTGCAATCCACATGCCTCACTCGGGCCGCCCTGCCTGTCAGAACCACACTCCCTAAAAGTGTGTTCCTGAGGCAGTAGGACCATTGGGGAAGTGGGGATCTCCCAGCATGGGAGGTGTGCCTAGAACATTGGTCTGTGTACAAAGAGGATTCCCTGCTCCTCTGGCACTGGGGAGACATTTTCTGCCCCCAGGAGACACTTGGCACACACAGTGTTTCCCCACGGAAAGCAGTGTGAGAAAGAGCCCCCACCAGGGAAGCATGGCCCTCTCCCATAGAAGCCCTCCATGCAGCAGGCTGTCATGGACTCGCCTGCAGGCCTTTGTGGCTGGAGAGAGTGCAGCTCCTCTGCAGGCTCTGGGTCAATTTGCACGCCCCTTTGAGCAAACGAGGCTTGTGGGATGAGGCCCTTGCCAAGAATGGCAAGCAGCCTGCTCCTTTTGATGAGACGCATGTGTGGTGAGAGAGGCTTGGCAGCAGAGAAGAAGCAAGAGGGGCAGCCAGGGAGGGGATTTGCATGCAGCTTGGAGGCCCCAGATCGCCTGCTGCACAACCAGGGAATGCCGGCTATGCCCATCAGATCCCATTCACAAGTGGGCACTAAGCTTCAGGACCTGCCCATCTCCAGCCAAGAAACCACACACAGGCCACACCCTGAGTCCTGCCAAGGGTGATCTTTGCTCCCTGGGTTGGCTGAATGGCACGAGTGTGTTAGGGGAGAGAAGGCCCTAGGAGGTCTTCAGGGAGTGGCCTCAGCATAGCAGTGCTCAGGAAAAGGCACTCTCCTTTCTGTAGGCTGCATGCACACTGCAGTTTCTCCTGGAGGCAGAGAGAGTTCAGCTAGGCGATCCATGGCTGAAGGCAAAGCAGAGAGTTTTCCAGCGGAACGATGGCATCATCTGCTGGCTGACAAGCATGGGAGGAGAAGCCTCGCTCAAATGAGTTCCTGAGGAACGTTCCAAGCAGGGGGCACTCTGGCTCCAGAAGTGAGAGTCCTGCTTAGGACCTCCTTCTGGCAACAGAGTGGATGCCAAGGGCATGTGGGTGGGACGGTGCTCGGAAGCCACAGGGGAGGTTTGAGGCACCCAATGCTCTGTGGTGACAAACGCTGCTTGTCCGAGCATGCATGAACTCCTCCAAGGCTTTGGATTGGGAAAGCTTTCCTTAGCAGAAGGCTTCCTGCCAAGTGCTGCAGGCCTTTCTGGATGGCTAAGCTGTAGCTTCCTTGCAGGCTGCTGGTCCAGGGGCACGTGTCCCCTGGTCCAGAGTGCTGTAGGAGGAATTCCTAGCTAGGGGAGACCAAGCACCCGGTTTCCTTGGCTTCAACTGGCCTGTGCACACAGAGGCGTGCCAGCAGTGAAGACAGCACAGGCAGCAAGGGGGTGTGGCAGGCAGCTACATGGTGGCAGGGGTCCTGCTTGAAAGTGGGGTTCTGAGTGTTTTGTCCTCAGGCCCCAATGGCCAGGTGCACACACAGCCTCTGGACCTGCAGCTTCTGAGCAGTGCAAGTGACACACAGCCACACGCTGGGGTCTTCTCAAAAATACTGTGCTCCATCGAGGTGCTGCTGGCTGGCAGAGGCCTAGGCCAGCACAGGCCCTAGGGAGGCCTGGCTGAGCCTGGGATGGGTCCCGACCTAGCAGTGCCCAGGGCAAGCCTGGGACTGCAGGCCAGGCTGCAGGCTCATTCCAGGTTGGGCCTGCTGCAGAGAGCCTTCAGCTAGGACTTACAGGTGCCATGCTCAGTGCAGTGGCTTTGGCCTGCAATCCACATGCCTCACTTGGGCCGCCCTGCCTGTCAGAGCCACACTCCCTAAAAGTGTGTTCCTGAGGCAGTAGGACCATTGGGGAAGTGGGGATCTCCCAGCATGGGAGGTGTGCCTAGAACATTGCTCTGTGTACAAAGAGGATTCCCTGCTCCTCTGGCACTGGGGAGACATTTTCTGCCCCCAGGAGACACTTGGCACACACAGTGTTTCCCCACGGAAAGCAGTGTGAGAAAGAGCCCCCACCAGGGAAGCATGGCCCTCTCCCATAGAAGCCCTCCATGCAGCAGGCTGTCATGGACTCGCCTGCAGGCCTTTGTGGCTGGAGAGAGTGCAGCTCCTCTGGAGGCTCTGGGTCAATTTGCACGCCCCTTTGAGCAAACGAGGCTTGTGGGATGAGGTCCTTGCCAAGAATGGCAAGCAGCCTGCTCCTTTCGATGAGACGCATGTGTGGTGAGAGAGGCTTGGCAGCAGAGAAGAAGCAAGAGGGGCAGCCAGGGAGGGGATTTGCATGCAGCTTGGAGGCCCCAGATCGCCTGCTGCACAACCAGGGAATGCCGGCTATGCCCATCAGATCCCATTCACAAGTGGGCACTAAGCTTCAGGACCTGCCCATCTCCAGCCAAGAAACCACACACAGGCCACACCCTGAGTCCTGCCAAGGGTGATCTTTGCTCCCTGGGTTGGCTGAATGGCACGAGTGTGTTAGGGCAGAGAAGGCCCTTGGAGGTCTTCAGGGAGTGGCCTCAGCATAGCAGTGCTCAGGAAAAGGCACTCTCCTTTCTGTAGGCTGCATGCACACTGCAGTTTCTCCTGGAGGCAGAGAGAGTTCAGCTAGGCGATCCATGGCTGAAGGCAAAGCAGAGAGTTTTCCAGCGGAACGATGGCATCATCTGCTGGCTGACAAGCATGGGAGGAGAAGCCTCGCTCAAATGAGTTCCTGAGGAACGTTCCAAGCAGGGGGCACTCTGGCTCCAGAAGTGAGAGAGTCCTGCTTAGGACCTCCTTCTGGCAACAGAGTGGATGCCAAGGGCATGTGGGTGGGACGGTGCTCGGAAGCCACAGGGGAGGTTTGAGGCACCCAATGCTCTGTGGTGACAAACGCTGCTTGTCCGAGCATGCATGAACTCCTCCAAGGCTTTGGATTGGGAAAGCTTTCCTTAGCAGAAGGCTTCCTGCCAAGTGCTGCAGGCCTTTCTGGATGGCTAAGCTGCAGCTTCCTTGCAGGCTGCTGGTCCAGGGGCACGTGTCCCCTGGTCCAGAGTGCTGTAGGAGGAATTCCTAGCTAGGGGAGAGCAAGCACCCGGTTTCCTTGGCTTCGACTGGCCTGTGCACACAGAGGCCTGCCAGCAGTGAAGACAGCGCAGGCAGCAAGGGGGTGTGGCAGGCAGCTACATGGTGGCAGGGGTCCTGCTTGAAAGTGGAGTTCTGAGTGTTTTCTCCTCAGGCCCCAATGGCCACGTGCACACACAGCCTCTGGACCTGCAGCTTCTGAGCAGTGCAAGTGACACACAGCCACACGCTGGTGTCTTCTCGAAAAAACTGTGCACCATCGATGTGCTGCTGGCTGGCAGAGGCCGAGGCCAGCACAGGCCCTAGGGAGGCCTGGCTGAGCGTGGGATGGGTCCCGACCTAGCAGTGCCCAGGGCAAGCCTGGGACTGCAGGCCAGGCTGCAGGCTCATTCCAGGTTGGGCCTGCTGCAGAGAGCCTTCAGCTAGGACTTCCAGGTGCCATGCTCAGTGCAGTGGCTTTGGCCTGCAATCCACATGCCTCACTCGGGCCGCCCTGCCTGTCAGAACCACACTCCCTAAAAGTGTGTTCCTGAGGCAGTAGGACCATTGGGGAAGTGGGGATCTCCCAGCATGGGAGGTGTGCCTAGAACATTGGTCTGTGTACAAAGAGGATTCCCTGCTCCTCTGGCACTGGGGAGACATTTTCTGCCCCCAGGAGACACTTGGCACACACAGTGTTTCCCCACGGAAAGCAGTGTGAGAAAGAGCCCCCACCAGGGAAGCATGGCCCTCTCCCATAGAAGCCCTCCATGCAGCAGGCTGTCATGGACTCGCCTGCAGGCCTTTGTGGCTGGAGAGAGTGCAGCTCCTCTGCAGGCTCTGGGTCAATTTGCACGCCCCTTTGAGCAAACGAGGCTTGTGGGATGAGGCCCTTGCCAAGAATGGCAAGCAGCCTGCTCCTTTTGATGAGACGCATGTGTGGTGAGAGAGGCTTGGCAGCAGAGAAGAAGCAAGAGGGGCAGCCAGGGAGGGGATTTGCATGCAGCTTGGAGGCCCCAGATCGCCTGCTGCACAACCAGGGAATGCCGGCTATGCCCATCAGATCCCATTCACAAGTGGGCACTAAGCTTCAGGACCTGCCCATCTCCAGCCAAGAAACCACACACAGGCCACACCCTGAGTCCTGCCAAGGGTGATCTTTGCTCCCTGGGTTGGCTGAATGGCACGAGTGTGTTAGGGGAGAGAAGGCCCTAGGAGGTCTTCAGGGAGTGGCCTCAGCATAGCAGTGCTCAGGAAAAGGCACTCTCCTTTCTGTAGGCTGCATGCACACTGCAGTTTCTCCTGGAGGCAGAGAGAGTTCAGCTAGGCGATCCATGGCTGAAGGCAAAGCAGAGAGTTTTCCAGCGGAACGATGGCATCATCTGCTGGCTGACAAGCATGGGAGGAGAAGCCTCGCTCAAATGAGTTCCTGAGGAACGTTCCAAGCAGGGGGCACTCTGGCTCCAGAAGTGAGAGAGTCCTGCTTAGGACCTCCTTCTGGCAACAGAGTGGATGCCAAGGGCATGTGGGTGGGACGGTGCTCGGAAGCCACAGGGGAGGTTTGAGGCACCCAATGCTCTGTGGTGACAAACGCTGCTTGTCCGAGCATGCATGAACTCCTCCAAGGCTTTGGATTGGGAAAGCTTTCCTTAGCAGAAGGCTTCCTGCCAAGTGCTGCAGGCCTTTCTGGATGGCTAAGCTGTAGCTTCCTTGCAGGCTGCTGGTCCAGGGGCACGTGTCCCCTGGTCCAGAGTGCTGTAGGAGGAATTCCTAGCTAGGGGAGACCAAGCACCCGGTTTCCTTGGCTTCAACTGGCCTGTGCACACAGAGGCGTGCCAGCAGTGAAGACAGCACAGGCAGCAAGGGGGTGTGGCAGGCAGCTACATGGTGGCAGGGGTCCTGCTTGAAAGTGGGGTTCTGAGTGTTTTGTCCTCAGGCCCCAATGGCCACGTGCACACACAGCCTCTGGACCTGCAGCTTCCGAGCAGTGCAAGTGACCACAGCCACATGCTGGTGTCTTCTCGAAAAAACTGTGCTCCATCGAGGTGCTGCTGGCTGGCAGAGGCCTAGGCCAGCACAGGCCCTAGGGAGGCCTGGCTGAGCCTGGGATGGGTCCCGACCTAGCAGTGCCCAGGGCAAGCCTGGGACTGCAGGCCAGGCTGCAGGCTCATTCCAGGTTGGGCCTGCTGCAGAGAGCCTTCAGCTAGGACTTACAGGTGCCATGCTCAGTGCAGTGGCTTTGGCCTGCAATCCACATGCCTCACTCGGGCCGCCCTGCCTGTCAGAGCCACACTCCCTAAAAGTGTGTTCCTGAGGCAGTAGGACCATTGGGGAAGTGGGGATCTCCCAGCATGGGAGGTGTGCCTAGAACATTGCTCTGTGTACAAAGAGGATTCCCTGCTCCTCTGGCACTGGGGAGACATTTTCTGCCCCCAGGAGACACTTGGCACACACAGTGTTTCCCCACGGAAAGCAGTGTGAGAAAGAGCCCCCACCAGGGAAGAATGGCACTCTCCCATAGAAGCCCTCCATGCAGCAGGCTGTCATGGACTCGCCTGCAGGCCTTTGTGGCTGGAGAGAGTGCAGCTCCTCTGGAGGCTCTGTGTCAATTGGCATGCCCCTTTGAGCAAACGAGGCTTGTGGGATGAGGTACTTGCCAAGAATGGCAAGCAGCCTGCTCCTTTCGATGAGACGCATGTGTGGTGAGAGAGGCTTGGCAGCAGAGAAGAAGCAAGAGGGGCAGCCAGGGAGGGGATTTGCATGCAGCTTGGAGGCCCCAGATCGCCTGCTGCACAACCAGGGAATGCCGGCTATGCCCATCAGATCCCATTCACAAGTGGGCACTAAGCTTCAGGACCTGCCCATCTCCAGCCAAGAAACCACACACAGGCCACACCCTGAGTCCTGCCAAGGGTGATCTTTGCTCCCTGGGTTGGCTGAATGGCACGAGTGTGTTAGGGCAGAGAAGGCCCTTGGAGGTCTTCAGGGAGTGGCCTCAGCATAGCAGTGCTCAGGAAAAGGCACTCTCCTTTCTGTAGGCTGCATGCACACTGCAGTTTCTCCTGGAGGCAGAGAGAGTTCAGCTAGGCGATCCATGGCTGAAGGCAAAGCAGAGAGTTTTCCAGCGGAACGATGGCATCATCTGCTGGCTGACAAGCATGGGAGGAGAAGCCTCGCTCAAATGAGTTCCTGAGGAACGTTCCAAGCAGGGGGCACTCTGGCTCCAGAAGTGAGAGAGTCCTGCTTAGGACCTCCTTCTGGCAACAGAGTGGATGCCAAGGGCATGTTTGTGGGACCGTGCTCGGAAGCCAAAGGGGAGGTTTGAGGCACCCAATGCTCTGTGGTGACAAACGCTGCTTGTCCGAGCATGCATGAACTCCTCCAAGGCTTTGGATTGGGAAAGCTTTCCTTAGCAGAAGGCTTCCTGCCAAGTGCTGCAGGCCTTTCTGGATGGCTAAGCTGCAGCTTCCTTGCAGGCTGCTGGTCCAGGGGCACGTGTCCCCTGGTCCAGAGTGCTGTAGGAGGAATTCCTAGCTAGGGGAGAGCAAGCACCCGGTTTCCTTGGCTTCGACTGGCCTGTGCACACAGAGGCCTGCCAGCAGTGAAGACAGCGCAGGCAGCAAGGGGGTGTGGCAGGCAGCTACATGGTGGCAGGGGTCCTGCTTGAAAGTGGGGTTCTGAGTGTTTTGTCCTCAGGCCCCAATGGCCAGGTGCACACACAGCCTCTGGACCTGCAGCTTCTGAGCAGTGCAAGTGACACACAGCCACACGCTGGGGTCTTCTCAAAAATACTGTGCTCCATCGAGGTGCTGCTGGCTGGCAGAGGCCTAGGCCAGCACAGGCCCTAGGGAGGCCTGGCTGAGCCTGGGATGGGTCCCGACCTAGCAGTGCCCAGGGCAAGCCTGGGACTGCAGGCCAGGCTGCAGGCTCATTCCAGGTTGGGCCTGCTGCAGAGAGCCTTCAGCTAGGACTTACAGGTGCCATGCTCAGTGCAGTGGCTTTGGCCTGCAATCCACATGCCTCACTCGGGCCGCCCTGCCTGTCAGAGCCACACTCCCTAAAAGTGTGTTCCTGAGGCAGTAGGACCATTGGGGAAGTGGGGATCTCCCAGCATGGGAGGTGTGCCTAGAACATTGCTCTGTGTACAAAGAGGATTCCCTGCTCCTCTGGCACTGGGGAGACATTTTCTGCCCCCAGGAGACACTTGGCACACACAGTGTTTCCCCACGGAAAGCAGTGTGAGAAAGAGCCCCCACCAGGGAAGCATGGCCCTCTCCCATAGAAGCCCTCCATGCAGCAGGCTGTCATGGACTCGCCTGCAGGCCTTTGTGGCTGGAGAGAGTGCAGCTCCTCTGGAGGCTCTGGGTCAATTTGCACGCCCCTTTGAGCAAACGAGGCTTGTGGGATGAGGTCCTTGCCAAGAATGGCAAGCAGCCTGCTCCTTTCGATGAGACGCATGTGTGGTGAGAGAGGCTTGGCAGCAGAGAAGAAGCAAGAGGGGCAGCCAGGGAGGGGATTTGCATGCAGCTTGGAGGCCCCAGATCGCCTGCTGCACAACCAGGGAATGCCGGCTATGCCCATCAGATCCCATTCACAAGTGGGCACTAAGCTTCAGGACCTGCCCATCTCCAGCCAAGAAACCACACACAGGCCACACCCTGAGTCCTGCCAAGGGTGATCTTTGCTCCCTGGGTTGGCTGAATGGCACGAGTGTGTTAGGGCAGAGAAGGCCCTTGGAGGTCTTCAGGGAGTGGCCTCAGCATAGCAGTGCTCAGGAAAAGGCACTCTCCTTTCTGTAGGCTGCATGCACACTGCAGTTTCTCCTGGAGGCAGAGAGAGTTCAGCTAGGCGATCCATGGCTGAAGGCAAAGCAGAGAGTTTTCCAGCGGAACGATGGCATCATCTGCTGGCTGACAAGCATGGGAGGAGAAGCCTCGCTCAAATGAGTTCCTGAGGAACGTTCCAAGCAGGGGGCACTCTGGCTCCAGAAGTGAGAGAGTCCTGCTTAGGACCTCCTTCTGGCAACAGAGTGGATGCCAAGGGCATGTGGGTGGGACGGTGCTCGGAAGCCACAGGGGAGGTTTGAGGCACCCAATGCTCTGTGGTGACAAACGCTGCTTGTCCGAGCATGCATGAACTCCTCCAAGGCTTTGGATTGGGAAAGCTTTCCTTAGCAGAAGGCTTCCTGCCAAGTGCTGCAGGCCTTTCTGGATGGCTAAGCTGCAGCTTCCTTGCAGGCTGCTGGTCCAGGGGCACGTGTCCCCTGGTCCAGAGTGCTGTAGGAGGAATTCCTAGCTAGGGGAGAGCAAGCACCCGGTTTCCTTGGCTTCGACTGGCCTGTGCACACAGAGGCCTGCCAGCAGTGAAGACAGCGCAGGCAGCAAGGGGGTGTGGCAGGCAGCTACATGGTGGCAGGGGTCCTGCTTGAAAGTGGAGTTCTGAGTGTTTTCTCCTCAGGCCCCAATGGCCACGTGCACACACAGCCTCTGGACCTGCAGCTTCTGAGCAGTGCAAGTGACACACAGCCACACGCTGGTGTCTTCTCGAAAAAACTGTGCACCATCGATGTGCTGCTGGCTGGCAGAGGCCGAGGCCAGCACAGGCCCTAGGGAG